>NW_009206382.1:14775-56988 GCF_000690835.1 Fulmarus glacialis | reverse complement strand
TTCCAATCTAAACAATTCTATGATTCTATTCCTGTCATCATTTCATAACATAAAATCCCTCTCTCCATTGATCAAAGGAAGTAGAAGTAGTTTCCTAGCTTTACTTAAAAAGATTCTTAAAAGTTTGCTCCACCAGTTTCTCTAAGCATATGCTAAAAAAGATTTTGCAGGGCACTAACATATCAAATAGCCCAAGAAAAAACATTACTTCTACCTCTTTAGGTTTTTCTTTCCTGTCTGACATGTTAATTTATAAAGACATCATTTTCTTTTCAATTTATCAGAAAATGCACCTACAGAAGAATATGCAACAAATGCAGAAGTTTATAAGTTTCCGTGCACTCAGTTTCCCCACTCCACTGTGCCGGTACAAGTAGAGACTTAGGGATGCCTTTCAAGAGGTACAATGAAGACTATAGACGGCCCACGGATTTGCAGAATGAGACTTGTCAAGTTTGACCCGGAGTTGCAGGCTTAAGAGCTCTGCCCTCCGCAACAAGCAACGCCGACACTGGTTTGTTTTTGAAAAGCTAGATGCCCTCCTATAACTACTTATGGTTTTCCCTAAAAGTGGTCATTTCTGAGCCGATTTCAGTCCCAAACATGGCCAAGTAGTACAGCAAGTAAACTGTGTCATGAAAATGCTGCCTTAGTATCCAAGGGTCCTTCCTTGGCAAGTGCTAATGCGTGGGTTCAGAGGTACCTATATACCTCTAGGGCACAAATTTGTGACACCTGGACCACAGACTTCTGCACAGCATTGAGGAGACCTGTTGGCACCATACTGGAAAGTAAAAACAGACTTGCAAGAAAGGAGTACAGTTGCCAACCTTCAAATGCACCAGTTAAAGAGAGTAATATCGACAAGAAGAGACCTCAGTTATTGTATGCGGATCACTAAAGTGGTATCTCCAAAACCCAGCTAAATACAGTACCGAGCATATACACAGTCCCATGCGGAGACAGGAATTAGCAAATATCCAGGTAAATTAAGCTTGGGAACCCTTTCTCTAAACTAATGCAATGAGCAAAATAAACTACCACAGGAAGGGTTTGCACCAGGGTAGCCCTACCTACCTTTTACAGAAAAAAAAAAATTAACTTCTTCCACCAACAATAGTTTAAAATACCAAACTTCAGCTGCAAGATTAAAAGGCTCATGGGAGAGCTTGTGCAGTAGAAGTCCCTCTGACGTTCAAGCATGAACTTGTTTGGTAAGAAGCAGCCTTTCCTCCTATCGTATAAGTTTTGCCCTGACTTGCTGTCAGCCTCCCTTCGATCTCAGCAACTGCATCTAGTGAAACTCAAAGCAGACCCCTGCTATTAGTGAGCATGCTTAAAGAAAGCTATGCTGTCCTCCTCATGGGCAAGTTATATCTTAACACAGTTTTGAGATGGGACCTGAAATAGCTACTGACATTCAGTATGCTCTGAAGCATTTTCAGCAAAAGCTGGCAGTTTAGACTGAGGAAGTAAGCCTCATATCTGAGAGCATCACAAGGGATGAAGCCTTCAGTTATTAACACTACGTAGCAAACAAATGCATGCAAGGCTCTCTGCGTGCCGGGACTAGCCCTACTCTAGTGGTCAAAGCCTTAATTTCAGAGATCAAATACACAATTAAGGTGGTTTTTGTTTTTTTTAATGTGAAATGATTTCTAAAGAAATGATAGCTCCTCATCTGCTCAGACTAAAACAAGATCTGCTACCCCAGAGACACTTTAAATAAGTTCTGTAGCTCTTCACCATCTCAATTGCTTTGAATGCAAACTCTAAGGTGAATTCTCACAAAGCCTATTTGCATAGAGTATTTCACACCAGGCTGATTTACGGATAGTGTATTGATTATTTCAGAATGAAGAAGATAGCTCATGTAGTGCTTCAGTCTTCCCCTCATTCGCTCTTTAATGCAACTTCATGAATTTTCCTGGGTTTATTTTGTAACATGCTTCAAATTCCACAAACTTTTATATTTGTTACTACAAAACACTTAGCTCCAGTGTGGCTAGACAGGAACATATCAGTCAGTGCTGCTGCACAGCTCTGGGTTAGGAAGTCCCACAAGCCCTCTCAACGCAGTTTTTGCACATTCATCCAATGTCACTGTTGGGTCATGTGGATTAGGAATATATGATGATGCCTGCAGAAGTGCAAATGCTAGCGCTATCCTGGCCTCATCAGTATCTCTACGTAGAGCTCCAGATCTGCTCAAGAAGTCATGTGGCTAAATAACCTCGATGTCTGTTCTCTAGTGCAGGGCACAAGAGCTCATAGTCCCACCAGCTCTCTTCAGCCAGACACATGCTACTCACAATACTTGGAAAGTAAAAAACCTTTTATATTTAGCAGTCCGAAGCACTACAAGAAGGAAGTGGGTAGTTATAAAATTCAAACCCAGTATTGCTCACCTAACCCCTCCTTCTTATTACTACTGTGAGGGTGGTGAAGCACTGGAACAGGTTGCCCAGAAAAATTGTGGATGCCCCATCCCTGGAAGTGTTCAAGGCCAGGCTGGATGAGTCTTTAAGCAACCTGATCTAGTGGAAGGTGTCCCTGCCCATGGCAGGGATTGGAACTAAAAGATCTTTAAGGTCCCTTCCAACCCAAACCGTTCCATGATTCTATGATTATCAGCTGCCGTCTCTCCTTCCACCTCCCAGTACACTCCACTTTCTGCAGATACTTGAATCACAGTTAACCAACCCTTTAACTAAATTATAGGAGCAACTTTGGTCTACTGCATGACTCTACTCATGAGTCTATCATGCAATAGACTCAGTACAGAAAGAACAAGTTATCACTCGCAGTGCTCTCCTTGTGCTTTTTACAGTATGAAAATCATACAAGAGTACCCAAAAATTCTAGTATCCTCCACTTTGCCAGACCAAGCAGCATGATCAGTACCGGTATCACAGTGACCAAAGGGACCCCAGAGGACAGAAAAGAATGTCCTTTGCATTAAATCAATCCTAGCCACAAAGAAGACGAGCCACAGGCTCTGCCAGTTTCTTCCGCACAGTGTGGGGACACAAGGCACACAAGCCATCTGTAACTGAGCCTTTCCATTTACAGCCCTCTTACTAAAAATGTTTCACCACACATTGCTGTTGCTTCAGTCTTGACAGTTGATCAGCCAAAGCTAAACTGACGGCACTTGCATCAAATCCTGCAAGTTTCTGGAAGGGAATGGCTGCAAGCTTCTGCACAGGTACAGGCAGCTTCCTCGGTGCAGAGCTCCTAGACCTCTGGGGCTAGATCAGCACAGCAAAAGGAGTCAGGAGACTTCAAGTTTCACCACGCAGTATGAAAACACAGCAAGTTATGATGAGCTACAACAAAATATCCAAGTATGTACCATGTGAGCAACTGCACAATATAGAGGTTAGAATCCCAAATGATGAGAGGTCTCCCCCAACCACAAAGACTTGAAAGACTTCCCATATCCTTCCCCTGCCACCCAATCAACCTCTGAAAGGATGCAAATCACTCAGCCCAACCCAAACCGCTGCTGGTACCTAATGTGCTGGTACCTAATGGCTGAGTAACAATTTATATTAATCTTCAATGCTTGTGAAAACAAATTGTGGGAGGTGTTTAGTATTCCTCCCTATTGAAGGATAATGGAAGGTGAAGGTCCTGTGGACCTCCAGGGAGATAATCAGCACTTTTAAGAAGCCAGCCTTTAGACAATGTCCTGCTAATATAGCAATATCCTAGTAGTGCATTTAATTTAGGCAGTCTTAGAAAGAAGAAAAATGTATTTGCATCAAGACTTAGAGATTTTGTAACAAGCATATTTAGGAAGTGAATTTCAGAAAGAAGTAGCTCTTATTATATTATACAGAGGACTGGCAACAACCAGGGTACTTCATTTGTTTCAAGTGACAGATCAAAGCTACTGCATCTCCAAGAGATGGTTTTGACTCATGAGAAACAGCCTCTATGTCCTTTAAATTAAGATTTAAAAACCAAGCTCATCTGGCATTTCACAGATTTTTCAGATGGGAACTTTTTTATTAGTGTTTTGGATTTCAAACCATTTCTTTTGGAATAAAAACTGCAGTTTTTCTCCTATGTGTGGGTCTGCCTATAGCCAGTGGGTATTCAGGTCTTGAGAGCAACATAGAAACCAAGACATTTGTGCAAGGCAGAGGTAGCAGCACTTATGACACCACCACCACCAACCCCCCCCCCCCCCCCAAAAAAAAAAAATTTCTTCTTGACTGGTAACTCCTTAAGGTCATAAAAGCATATATTTTACTAAACCAGTTGCTTAATCTACATTCAATACCTCTCAGAAGAGAGGGGCCACATTCATGCCTCACCAACACAGGCTTTGGAGACCACATCTCAAAAAAGGGAGCAACAAATTTGATCTTACTCTTTTTCATTATAAGCATTGCACACACAAACATTTTCAGTTTTAATTAAAAAGCAACTCGTGTCAAAGTCTTTTCTTATGCTGAAGAATTTCATTTAAAAAATTCTTCTCCTCCCTCTGCAATCTTTTCTGGAGTGAAATAATCCTTTAATCTAACATGAGCTAGATTGTCCTTCAGTTCAGGCTTGGATTATTTACAGATTTATCAAGTTGTCTCCATTTCACTGTGTTGTTTTCTCCCAGCTTCGGTGCAAGATTAGTTTGGGGAAGTATATAAAGCTGTTTCCTGTGGGTGGATTATCGCAGCCATTTATGCATTTTTATGCTAACCTGATTCTGAACTCTTCGTTTGGAGCAGACATCTTCCTTCCCACATAAAACCAGCAGCTTTTGCCTCAGTGCCTGTTGCCCACCAGTGCTACAGATTAACAGCGTGAACATGGCATCTGCAGGTATTTGGAGTAAGGGCAAGAGTATACAAATTATTCGGAGATGATCATTGCAAATGCAAGTTTTCCACTGCAGCCAAGACGGTTACTCACAGATCATCTTCTTTCAGAAGTGCAGTTCAGCTGCAAGTGCAGAAAATGCGTTTGAACCAAGTAAACTCCTAGTATCTGCTCCATTTTTGTTTCAGCCAAAACACACCTTTCTGTTCCAGGAAGCCATCCAAGAGAAAATCACCTTGTTTTCCCCTTAAACTTTAATATTCAACCCACCTCTTCATATAGGCACTGAGATACTGAGATCCAGCCTTCAATAAAAAAAAAATTGATAAACATTTTGCATTTTCTCCTTTTCACATTTCTGAAATGCCAGTAAAGAACAGGATTTTTAAACATTGAGACACTGACAAGATACTAAGCTGCCAGAAAGGGAGGAGCAAAGCATCTATATCATATATTTATTACTCTCACCTTCCTCATTCCTTTGCCAGATTTGAATTGCCTGCTTTCCTACCAAGGGGCACCAGGGTATCTTTAAATAATCCAAAATTACTGGAAGCAACCGGCTTATGTCTGGGTCTCAACTTCATTCCACCCTTCAAGGCAGAAGAATTATTAAGCATGTGCTACTCTTCTGAAAAAGGCAGTCAAACATGAACTTCTTTATTTGCATGTGAAGTACAGCCAAATTCAAACCACGTTTAGAAAAAAAAATATGAAGACCCCGTCAGGTCACATTAGACCACTTTCTTACAAGTAAAACAAAAGATATCCTGACAGAGTTCTGGTGAGAAGGAAGAGAGGAAGGTTTCATTGAATCAAAGACCAGTTTAAAGAAAGTTGCCAAAACCTTAAAGAATAAAATCATAGCACAAAGTCAACAACATAAAAATGAAGCCTTGTGAATCTGAGGGGGCCATATCTATTCGCTATAGTGGTTACTGCTAGATATGGTATATAACAGCCACTAGGGTTTCTTCTGACCCATCCTTCTCTAATAAGAGCTGAAGTGCCTAACTGAAGGTGCAAGCCTGCTCAAGTGTATCCTGCTGCGCGGGGCACAACGCCTCTACAGCCTCAGTGCTTCTACTTGCAATTGGTGTTTGGCAGGAAGAAACCTCTTAATGGAATAAAAACAATCCCACTGTCTCCAAGTACATGACACCCCACTTCATCAGGAAACCTACTGTCAACAGAGGGAAGGTACTGATAATTGGTGAGCAGCAGACAATGCAGCTTCAAGTGTGCAGCTCAGAACAAAGCTGTGCACTGGCAAGAGATGACAGTCTTCAGCTGATGTCTTACTATTACCTCTTTCAGCAGAAATTGGAAGTGTTTTCTCTCCTTCCCACTTTTACATGATATCAGGTTTAGCATGATAAACCTTGAAATGATAGCTACGGAAAAAATATTAGGAAAATAAAGTAGGTTTATATTTGTATAATTTCCCAAAGTAGTTTACCACAATTTTAAATTTCCGCCACTGGTACATTACATCATGTTAACACAGTGTTGGAAACTACAACAAGAACAAAGAGCACAGGAACTCAAGGTACCACATCAGAAAAATACCCAAGCTCCCATGAATCTAACAAATTATAAATTCCTGAAAAACCCATGGCTATATCAATAGAGGGTTTCTGGAAATATCACAGGGACTCTGTCCTTTCCTTTCAACTGTATGGCCCTGCTTATATCATTAGTGTTCTCTTTAAACAAGCAACACTCAGGAATTATGAACCAATGATTTGTAACAGAGCACCAGGAGCATCCTTAGCCCTTGCTTCAAGAAGGGAAAAATACTGACACCTGTTATGTGTTATTTATGAAAGCTTTTCGTTCCATTTTTGAAGGCGTAATGGTGTCCTCCTTTCAGAAGAAGAGGTCAGCAGGCCCAAAGCTGCCATATAAAACACACAACATTGATCTGAATCTGCTACGTGCAGGAAGCGGCACCCAGTTGTGCTTTGGCCGAAATGGCTAGGAAAGACAACCAACCCAACACCACCAGCCGCTGCTTCCATTTCACTTGCATCTCTGTTAGCAATCAGCAAGCCATGGCTCCTCTTGGTCCACATTTAATTGCACGAAAGAGGGGTAACAGTGCCTCTACCAGAGCTGCATTCCCTTCTCTGTTACAGGCCATCAGCATTGGAAAAACGAAGTTTAGCTATGCAAGCAGATGCCCTCCAGAGTTACCTTCCGCGGCTCTGCCTTGCTACCTGCCTGCATCCCTCCTCTGAGGAACCTCCTCCCTTACTCTAGGAATGAGGACTTCTTCCAGGCTCATTTGCTTAAGTTTGTTTAGTGTTGGTTTGTTTCACTGCTAAATATCAAAACCTTGGCATGAAAATGAAGAATTATGAAACCATTTCAACAGTGTGTCAGGAACATCTACTTGTACAAATGCATTAAAATGATGTTAATACAAAATACAACATACAAAGATCAGAACCAATGGGAAATTAAGTACTTCGAGGATGGCAAAAGAGCTATAAAAAAGGTAAAAGGTTGCTGAATGCAGAGTTACTCAAGGCAGCTTTTTGGTTTTTTACTATAATTTCAGGCCTATTTCCAATTTTATCCTATAACCCACTAATTTATTCCTCCCCCACTAATCTCAATCTCTCTTTCTGCTAGGTTTAAAACAACATTTGGAATTTTCTGTGGTTACACAATATCTCCGAGAGAGATGTTTGCATTGCTTATATCTAGTTTAAATCCCACACATACTGTTTACTGCAATATTTGCCTCCTCTAAACACCTATGAAGTTGAAAAGGAGCCACTATACATCCATCATCAGAAGTGTGGATCTGATTTATGTAATTAAAGATAACGATCACATTCCAAACTTACTAGGGAGACGTAAAAACAGTAATAAAATATTTTTTGTATACACTGGGTTGCATTTTACTCACAAGCATGAGGGCCCAATGTCATACGAGTTTTTTCCGCCTCCCCACCAGTGTTCAGCGTTTTAGAGATCACAAAAAAAGTGCTCTCTTGCATTTCTGCCAAATGAACTTAAATACCTTTTGGTTTTCACCCTACACTATTTTAGACTGTCTGCAGTCCTGGAATGTTTTTTAATCCTTAAATCAGCCCTACTTCAATCCCCTGACGGGCACTCCAACCCATCATCTTACACTTTTTGACAAGTACTTCTTCTCAAGAGCAGAGAGCTAACTCGGACTAGTAATCAGTATGTTCAATACCAAGTGTTCAAGACCTGCTTATTCTTCCTCAGAAACAACGCTCAAACTCATAGAAAAACCCTCCCACACAGATTTTTCCACCCTACGACCATGGTCTCATCTACAGGACATCACCAATGTTTACTATCCCATGCTTTCTCCCTGCTTCTCACATACTTCAAAAATACACAATGAAATTCAGCCCCAGACAATGATGAGAAATGGTATTTTTTCACAGGAGCAATGAGCAGCTATTTAGTTAAACAAAAAACAACTCTATCCCCAAATTCTTATTAAGTAAACACATACTATGATGATCAACCATTAATGGTTGGTACTGTTCAAGCACTGCTTAGTGACTCTGAGGAAGAACTGCATGTTAATCCTTTAGCAAGGGATTAGTTGTTTGCTAGCTGTGGGTGAAAAGCATGTTTCAAAGATGAGGCACAGAAGGGCCCAGACTTGTTGATGGGAGGAGAATACTGCAGAAATTGGACTGTGTAGGTGAATGTTGGGTGGGGGAAAGGAATGGGATCTGAATAGAGTTTACCTATAGACTGCAGTATAATGGAGGAGGGAGGAGAGACAGAGATTATTCACCAAAACAGAGACCTGCTGCCAACCACTCCTTTAGGCATCACCTTAGATAAACCTTGGCTAACAGCACAGGGTACCAGAGCTGGCCCAAGTAGCACTCTGCTACACTGCAGCATAAAGGAATTGGGGAAAGAGCAGGGCCTGAGCTGGAAGTTGATGTGAGGGAACTGCTAGAGATAAGCTGACAAGCAGATGAAGACAGATTTATCCAAAAACTACTAAAAAGCAGAGGTTTTGAACTTGTCACACTTTTATTCTATGAAACTATTGCAAAATATTCCCAATTCTTCCAGTACCTTTTTCATTGCAAAATTAAAGAGCAAACCATACCTGAGTCAGAACATCCAGCTGTCCCATAATATGTTCCAAGGTATTCGCAAGACTGGTCTCCTCCTCTTGCTGCACATGGTTCCTACCAGAATCTTGAGTTTTTGTTTTCTTAAGATGAACACCACAATCCATTTCTGATTGCTAGAAAAATAAACAGGCATTCTGCTATTGCAATGCAAACAACTGGAGAAGGATTGCTGTTTCATGGAGGGTAAACAGTAAAGAACAGTTTATGTTGGGACAGTCTATGCTATTAAAAATGGGCAAAGGAGAACAGGAATTGTTTGTTCTTGTCACAGCTGGAAAAGCTGCTGCAGACTTGTCTGTCTTTACCAGGTGGAGGGGGTTTTTTGTTGTTTTCTGGGTGGGGGGTAGAGCGGGTGTTGTGTGTGGTTTTTTGCTTGTTTTTAAACTTGCATCAGGAAAGGCAAACCTTAGATAACAATCTTGAAGCAATCCTGCAAGGTTCAAGTTTTGTTCGTGCAAAGAGCTTTGGCATGCTCATGTGGTACACAGGCATAGACTGTACAGGTAAATGAAGACTTACTGGAGCCACGTGGAAGTACTATATCCAAATTATAAGAATTAAGTAAGCTACCCTGAGAGGAGTCCAATTATTTCACTCCAACAGTGCAGTAAAAGCCTCTCTCCATGTTTGGTAGTTGTAAGAGGCAAGGATGAAGTACTGTAGTTAAGTGCAGCAAAAGCAAGACATTCCAATATACATTAAAACAGACAGTTTTGATTTAGTCATTTTAATTTTGTTTATATCTTGAACTGGTTTTCCCTCCTCAATGAGGTTAAGAACAAGTTTACTTTGAAGTTTCAATTTCAACTGTTTTAGTTATGCAAGCTTGAATATTTCATTCAGAATAAATTAAGTTTTAAAAGCAAATAGATCTTTACTAGAGAACTTATTCTTCTTTCCTTCTCTTTCAAAATGGTATCTTTCTTCTAAAACAAACACTGTTTGCATTATTTATCTGCATTACCACCAGCAGAAGTTGTTCAGAGTTTATCTAACTAAACAAAGTAGCCAACTGATCAAGCAATTGCAGACTTAAGTTTCTCAACAGACAAGATTTGAATCTAAAGCCAAGATCACAGTACTCAAGACGCAGTTCTCCATGGCCCGATGCCTAGTACAGCTCCATCCCATGCACTTATTACTCACATAAATGACTGAAGTTTGCAAATCAACAAAGCAGCAAGGAATTCTGACAGATTGAAAAATGGTCTTTAAGTTCTCCTGCAGGTACTTTTTCTAAGCAAGAAATGAAGAGTTGTTCCACCTCTTTTCTCATACGCACTGTTATGAATGCATTTCTCATCAGCGCTGTATTGATTTACCTGCTTATCTCTCTATTCGATGCCAGGTGTATACAGGTGTGCAACTAAGCTGCAACAAGACCTTAGACCAGCTCACATAACTTTAAACCCAAAACTGTTTAGTGCATTATGAAGATATATACACACACATGTATGTGTATACACACATACACAAATATATATATTCAAAAATAAAACGTATAAAAAAACTTGTGCTGCTCGGAGTCGCCGATTTAGGCCACAGAAAGGCTCCCAAGGCTGAGGTCCAGCCCAACAGTTAGGCAAAATAAGTAATAAGCAGCACAAAGAACAGAATCATGACTACATAGGGAAGCTGGAGACTGGGCGGCGGAAGGGAAAAGAAAAGAGGTCACTGAAATAGTAGGCTTTGACAGGAAAATGGCTTGCTGCTATCCAGTAACTGCTGGTAAGGGCTGACCATTCTTCCAGACCTTGCCAACCAACCTATCCTCATACAGCCAAGTGTCACAAGACCAGTTTTACACAAGGAGCAGGAAAGGAAGGGAAAGGTTTAAAGGATACATATAACAACTGCTCCACAGGGATCACCGTGCTACACCACAGGCTTGGGAAGCAGCTGGGTATCAGGTGGTAACAGCCATACCAGCCTCCGCTAATTTGCTTCCTCCCACTTGCTTGGATAATTTGGATTATCTACAGGCCCTAGGCCAACACAGCCCACGCTCCGGGTCACATTGCACAGCCCCAGCATAGGAGCCACACTCCAACTACTCCTGTGCTGCAGGTAGCCCAAGAGCCACATGTTGCTCACCGATGCATTGATTTAATCAACTACGATATGCTCTTGCAGAGATGAGATAAAGCCAGCCTTACAAAGCTGCTGTTTAAATGTAAAAGTAAAAACAAAAAACCAAAACACTGCTTTTCAATGGGTAATTAGCATTAAAAAGCATGTTTTTTGTTATTTTAAGGCTATCACATTTTGATGATGTAACTTTAGGCCAGTCAATCATGGCACAGCAGAAATTCGAGTGAGCTAACACTGCATACAACCTGCACTTAAAAACCCCAAACGATTATGAGCTATCCACTTCAAAACCCATTAGAACAAGCTGACTCACAGAAGCAGAAAAATGACTGTACAAACATATTTTCTCCCTCTATCTTTATAGCATATATTTCATAAAAAGCTGCTGGGTTGAACTCAGAGTTGACATTCTCTTTGCTACAGTCCACAAAGTTTAAGAGTCTGGCATATTTGCAAGGGCAATATTGCAGAGATGTTCCCACACCTGATGTTTTAGGGGTAAGGTGGTCCCTCATCATGTCAAGTTGAAGCCAGAGGCGGCAGCAGCTGTTTGTCACTGATGCTACATTCTGACGATCAGCTCACAGGCTACGTACCACCCCCGTGAAAAGCCAAGCAAGCCACCTCCATGAAGCCTGTGTGGGCTCCTGAAGGCACTCTGTATGGTGGCAATACTCCCAGGAACAGAAGCATATCTTCATTTAAAAATAGAAGCATGACAATATGGCATACTGCCCCATTTCAACCACAGCTACTTGAAAGGTTGCTTACAGCCCATCATCATCATCAAGAAGATAACCTGTAGCTCATGCCTTCAGCAATGAGGTTCTGAGTTAATTCATCTATCTAAACTAGGGACACATTCAGCCAGCAAATAAAAAGCTATGTCAATGTGTCACCGTGAGTGACTTCCAGAAGGGAGGCTCTCAACTGACCAAGATCTTTGAATATTCAGTTCCAGGAACAAGCACATCCTACCTAGCCTACCCTGCCACAGCAGGTGCAAAAAACAAGTATCCAACACCCACACCTACAGACAGCACTTTGAATCACTGCCCACAAACAGTCAGGCAGAGAAGCTGAAGTCAGTTTGCTCTAGGTTCTTACTCATCCCACCCGCTCTGATGGCATCAAGCTGCAATCTGAAGTCTGGGACACAAGCAGGCTTCTCAGAGAGGGGCCCTACATACAGCATTCAACAAGGATTAAGCCTGCATTTGCTCAATGCAGGCATGTCCAGCACAAGGTGGAGCTCACTGAAAATGCCTGCAAGCTCTCAGCTAGCCACGCAGAGAAACACTGCAAGCTGTAAATGCAACCCATGATGTACAGAACAGCAGAAGGACAACAGCAAAGGATCGGCTGATGGCCAACCCAGCCAAGGTGGACATGCCTGCTGCTGCATCTCACAAAGGCACAGCACTTTCCATTTCACAGGTTAAAGCAGAGCATTTGCATCCATCTGGATCAGATTCACTAGACTAATTTCAACTCACTTTTTCTGAAGAGGCTGAGGAGCCCAAGTAGGTATATTTGTATTGACACTACACAAAGCATGTCCCTCTGCTACCAGCTAACAGAAACCTTGCAAACAGAGGAGAACACTGATACCATGGCCTTCCTACCACAACATCACATTTTTCTCTTTTTTCTCTCTTTTTTTTTTTAAACAGTCAAGGAAGGCTTTGCCTGCTAAGAAAACACAGCTGGGACTTCACAGGGCCGATGGTGGAGCATTTTATAAGTATCCTAAATCCGAATGGACACCCAGAATTTTGTTTGACATTCATTTTAGAAAGCTGCCAAACATTTTGATGAGCTCAAACACACTCTTCTTCATTGAAAAATTGGAAAGAGACTGCTGTGCTCAGGGGTTCAGGTTGTCTGCCATAAGCACCCACCTGGACTTCTGCCATAGTTCAAATACAGCAGCGACACTGGTTGAAGCGTGTTATAAAGGCAGTAAGGCTGCCTCTACTGAATCGTTAGTACAGCCTCCAAATTTGACAGTGGCAAGCATCATTGTGGAGTCTTTCAGGGGAAGCTTTGCCCTTTACATTTTAACAAGGGAGAAGTGTTTGGAAACTTTCCCTTAATAGCCAGACTACAACTTGTACTTACCACTACCTTAATGGCCTCCACAGTTGAAAGGAAATGTGCACCCACATGAGGGAGAACTGAATTGCCCCCAGATTGAAACTTTTTCAAATTTTGTAAAAGGGGATTAAATCATCCCTGCTACTGTCCATAAGAATGAACAAAATGACCCTCGTAGACCAAACTCCAACCACCCTTCTCCTAATAGCAATCTATATCATGTGTATATGTAGTGAGCCAGCCACTAGTGATTTAAATCCCAACAGGTTTTAAAAAAAACATTGCAAAAATGTAGAAAAAGCCATGTAGAAAGAGCCCTGGAACATGCATTGGTTTCATCAGTCTCAGTACTGATGAGCATCACTATTACAGAGAGAGATACCTATGCTCCCATCTGACTCACCTGCAAGGTAAAGTGCCAGCTGAATCTTGGGGACAGGCAGCAGAAACAATGACACTGCTGCAGAGGTTTAATCTATTTTAGTCAGAGTTCAAGTGTGCCATTTATTCGGCACAACTGAACAAATGTATTTGCCATTAAATATCTTATTACAACATCTGCTTATTAAGCACTGGGAGTATAGCAAGAAGCAGCTGAACATTAAAGGAAGAATAGATGAGCAGTTTCAGAATACAATACAGCTCTCAGTGACAAAGGGAAAACAGAAGTGATTTATTTATAGCAACCACTTAAAGACAGCACAGTGCAACTACTTGGGGGAAGAGGAAAATTAATCAGCCTTCATTCCAGAGGTCTCTTACTGAGCCTCTTACGAAAATTCTTCTGGCTAAACAGCATTCTGGCCAGCTATCATAGTGCCGATCGGGGGCTGGGGGGCAAGTATTAACTCCACAACGCATGTACATCCATAGTAAAACTGCAAGGGACAATTAAAGAAATGCCACCATTTTGCTTTCTAAATGGTGATATTTAGGAGATATATTGGCAGGATAACTACCTACCTGAATTTTATACCTACTAATAAAAAGTAGGATTCTTATAATTCAATCCAGAGGAAATAATTATTTTCCCTTCTCTTGAACCCTCTCCACTGGAAGGGAGGAACTGAGTGGTGTGAGGTGGGTAGGTTCAGCTCTACCTTTAAGTCACTTTAAATCAATTTCTACAGTCTATCTACTGTTTTGGGTTTGTTTGGTTGGTTTTTTTAAAAAGAATATGATGTTATCAAGAATTAATTTTCAAGTATCTATAAAGATGGCATTCCCTTTAAGCAACACATACATCCGATGTATTCAATTCAATACAGACATCCAATATATTAAAATTCACTAAGTACAATTAAATTCATTATCTTAGCTGAAAAAAATTCCCCTAGAAACAACAGAGAAGCAGAAAACCCCCAAAGGTGCTGTACACTCTTTATTCAGACCCCAATTCTACTAATCCAAATGAGAGAGATATACCATTAGAAGTCGTCTATTTCAAGGAGTCATTCACACCACAGGTAAAGTGATATTTTAAATGTTCCCAGAGAGCAACAGTGACATCCAGTGGAAGCATATTAGCTTCAAGGTAAGCTCCACAGGAAGGTCAGATGGAGTACACCATGCTAGATGGGAGGACTCATTAAAGAACTGAGACGTAACCTCATTTCTGCCTGCTACATACAAAATATTATTGACTGAACACAACTCTCCAAGCACAAGCACATTTCTCTAGACTAGAAAAGCATCCCTTCTTCAAGGCAGCAGTGAAGTTTCTGGAGCAATCACATTCTTCCCTTGCATTACTCCACATCTATTGTCCGGAGCAGCATAGGGTAACGACTAGAATTAGGATACAAGTTAAATTAGCTTTGTGAAACAATTTGTAGGACCATTCATCCCTGCTCACCTCTTATTTCAGGATTCAAGTTGTGATAACGGAAGGGGATTTGGGAGGGAACAGGAGAAAGAGAAGGGAGGTGAAAAGAACATTACTTCCCTTTTATTTTTGATTGCATTTTTGCTTTACACCAAAAGGTAAGTTGGGCTAGATATGCAAGAGGCCAGAAATTATTTAGACAGAACCCTTCTCCCTATGGGTGCTACTAAAAATACCACGTTAAAACATTAAAACTTGGCACCTCTACAGTAATGGCCATGTTTTGCCATCAGCCAAGTCTGTGATAACCCCAAGAAGAAACAGAGTTAATAGATATATCTCAAACCCCTTTAAATCCCAAGGCACTCTTGTGCCAAAGCCTAAGTGAACCACTGGCAGAGGCAGGCGGAGGGAGTAAGGTTTGTCTATTTTAAGTGAAGCAGCACCATACCATCCAGCTCTGCTGACCAAGCTGCCAGGAAGGGAAGAAACAGGGGTAATGACTGATGGCCAGTTACAGTACTCAAACATGCATGAAATCAGCCTGTCCATACATAGACTGCACTTGGACTGAAATTTGTATTCACTTACAGAAATACTAGGATCCTATCTCTGCAAGTGATTCTGTTTGGCAATCTCTGGACAAGAGCAGGTCCTCACCCTGCTCTGGCCTGCCAGAACAGAAAAAGCTGTTCCCCTCCCATGTTTCAGTGACCTTGCTTTTCTGGTTCACTGTCTGTTGGTCCACTTAACTTACCTCTATAATCTGTAAGTGCCACCTTTAAACCAAGACAGACATTAGTATCATGGTTTTCAAGGTAACTTCAGGTAACAAGCATCTATGCAGACTGCTAAAGGCATCCAAGCTATGTGCTGTCCATGCTTTTCAGTTGGTTTGTACTGAGCACCACTATATATACCATGGCATCAACTGGTTGTGTGCCAGCTGAGATCAGGCTCATGGTTTTTTGTGCTATGTGATCTTTGTTTTAAACAAAAAGTTGAAAGAAAGTAGATCCCCACTCTGATTTCCAAGGAGGAGTGTATATGGCACTGGAACGACTAGAAGTCACAGTTCCTAATAAGCTCTGGCAAAGGGGATTGCCCAAAACCAGTAAATAGCTCTAACAAAGCTAGGGTTTCCACATGACTCGTAATTGATACGATACTACATTACTTCGCAGTCTTACTAAGGAAAGATGCTAAAATAGTAGGAACTAATCTTCAATAGTCAACTCCAATTTGAGTTACATTTTAAATAGCTAAAAAGCCCTCTACAAACATCGAAGAATGGAAATGTAATATGTGCAAAACTTTCCCAAAAGCACAAATGGCATTTCTGTGATGAATGAAAGTGGGAAACAGTGATGCCAGACATTGAAAGCCCATGAAAGAGTGCATGGGCAGGTGAAACTTAACGACTACCAGCTGTTTAAAAAAAATAAAGCAGGTCTGTATTTAATGAGAAGGAAAAGCTAAGGGTAGCCTTCAACATTTTATCCTAACACTGCTTCTGGAGAATAACAGCACCAAAAATCTCAAAAGAACAGTTTTGTGTGGAAACAAGCCACTAGAGGAACAAAAAGATAAATATGAGAACCATTGGTAAGAAATTTCACCAAGAATTTAACTACTGTTCCCTGGCCCCGTTTAAGATCACTCTCGGGAAAAGCTCCCAAGAAAAAGCAGCCAAACACTGTTTTGAAACAAAGTATTTATCCTCAGCAGTGGGTTATCCAGCTACAGGTTCTTTTACACCAAAAGCAACAGTCTCCAAGGCAAGAAGCAAAACACACACAGTGATCTCCTGAAGTGTGAACAACAGCTTCCAGCTCATTTTCTTCATCAGAATCATTTGCCTCTTTCTAATGAAACAGGTATGTATATGCTGTGTGTAACATACATATCATGTGCATGCCTATGTATGTTACTTATGTATAAATAATGCATGTTACTTAAATATACACATATGAAAACATACGCAGACATACACACATATTATAACATGCCTATGTTATCACCCTTTGCTTGAAGTTTGGATTTTAGCAGAAAAGTTTGAGACCTTGGAAACTTTGAAAGCTTGAGCTATCTTCATCCATCTCAAAGCTGACACAAAAGAGCAGCTTGTAAAAAAATATAAATCTTGCCTCCGTCTCTTCTCTTTGAATTATGACTCAAGCATTAAAACAAGCCACATACAGCGGCAACCTAAATGGGTGAATTTACATTAATTAGCCTGAGATGCTGAACTTAAAAGGCAATTTTTATTCTGACCAATAATGACTTGTCAGGACTTGCCTTATTGTTCTAGAGCCTTAACAAATCTATTCGCTGTAAGATGACAGAAATTAAAAGCTGATCCTTTTATTTCTGCAAAAAATCTTGTCAAACAAGAACCCAAGGGAGAACAGCTGTAGCAGCATGGCTGCTGCCATCCACTAATGGGCAAAGCTGTTGCAGGTTGTGGCAGTCATTCAGAGCCTCTTGGAAAGCCAAGCTGAGGGTGCCTATACCCTGCCTTTTCCTCTCTCTCAAGTCCCTCATCCAGACAAGATATGAAAACTCTGATAAACAGCCTGCAACAACGTGTAAAAAACATTATTTAATGCACAAAATCAGAGAAGACATAAGCTTTCATTTGTTTGTCATGCACACCCTTCTCTCCTTACGTTGACCAGATCAAGAGAAAAGCAAACCCAAAAGTTTCAGGGGAAAGAGCAACAACACAGGGGCAAAATGCATTAGCTTGTGAAAAACTCAGTTTCACACAGCAACAAAAAAAAAGCTGAAAGAGTATTAGAGGGCTAGCCATTAACAGAGGCTTCCTGGAATATCTTCCAGAAAGAAGCTCTGCTGTTAGCTGCTTGCAGGGTAGACACTCATTTAGTCAAGTGAGAGAAAACCATTTATTTTGCTCTGATGCAGCCTCACAGTCAAATTAAGATGCAGAAAATAGGTGAGATCTACAGTGAGGCTCCACAAAGAGCACAGTCAACTGATACAGCTATTCAGTTCTGCTCAGATAAACTCAGGCTTCCTGATATGAAGAAACCTGGTACTGTTGCTAGACTTCATTCTCCAGTGAATTAGAGCCGTAGTCTAGAGCTCATTTGGATCCAGCCTTTTCAACAATGAAACCGAGGGGTTACCCCTTTGGGGGCTACCCACAAAACAGATGATGAAACACTGATGCCTTCCAGCCTGATATTCTGGGCTGGAACCAGGTTATCTGCACCAGGGTGAAGGAGTTCAGGTAGGCCTGTAAACACACAATGTAAGACCAAGTTTCTATCTCTTTTGTTAACATGTGTTTATAAATGAATGGGCAGTATGCTCTTTCTGGCTCACGTTAGCCATAGTTGCTACTAACCACACTACCACAATGGGAAGAATGATGGTTTTCCCAGAGTCTAAGGATGCTGAACCAGGCAGGAAGAGATCAAGCAAACGTTCTCAACTAGCCAGGCTTGCTCACCATGACAGCTCCCTTAGCCAATTAAGTGTCTGGTACCTCTTAGGTTAGAGGGTTAGGGGTTAGAGTTCATCCCGCTCTAAGTCTCTGGTTTCCAGCGAGATGAGTGGGAGACAGCACGGGAGCACACTTCTTGCACAGAAAAAACTACTAGCTGCTTTTGCTGAAAGAAGGATGTGAGCGATGAAGGAAAATTACATCCTTCTGGCTCTCACAAGGTTTACAAGCACAGCCTCTTCAGGCACAGGCCAAGGTAGAGACACAGCTTTGTCCACACCACAAAGGAAGGAGAGGAAAGAAGTCTTTTCCTCTATTCTGGTTGAACCTGTCTCCTTGCAAAAAAAAAAAAAAAATACAAGGTCACATGTTGCAATAGGCTTAAATGAGTGGGCTTCCTTCAATGAAAGAAGGGTGAAGGTTAAACAGCTATGAGTAACCATCTGCTACTACACTGCTTGTGAAGGATGTGGGGAAGGGCTCCTGAGCATCCTGTGATCAGTCATAGTAAGACTGATCACATCACTGTGAAGTTTCTGCTCAGACAGCCAAGCAGGGTAGGGAACAGTGGAAACATCTTGAGCACTCATGACACTGTTCTTTTAAGTAAATAGTGTACCTACCTATTCCAAGAGGAAGACAACCATGTACCAGACTAAAGCTTCCTGGAGTGGGAATGCATCCTCAGAAAAACAAGGTGACAAGCAGAGCAGGAAAAATAATCATTTTGCAGACCACATTTATCCTGAAGGCTGAAGGTTGGATCCCCTGCTGTTGAATACAGGATTCCTCCCCTACAACTCTTAAAAATAAATAAATAGAAGGGGGTGGAAGAGGTGCAAACAACAACACACACTCACATCCAATTGTGAAGAGTTGCAGCTCTGTGGAGTGAAACTGCTTCCCGGGAGGGGATTTCACAGCAAGAAAAAAAAAGAAAAAAGTACAAAAGCATTCATAAGTATTAACGGATGACAAAATTAGAGATAGTTACCAATTTGGAAGCCAAAAGTTTAAAAAAAGGAAAGGCACATCTGGCCTGTGAGTAACTCAGGAGGAATTTATTTACACAAGGAACAAGTGGCTGACAGAATGAACTGCTGCAGTCAGCACGGAGACCACAGGCTGAGCACAGGAGGCACCCAAGGTCACCAAACACAAAACAGAACCAGCAAAGGAGAGAGGTGGAGTCAACTTTGGACATTCAGTTATAGGCCTCAGACAACTTTATGATCGGATCATGTTTTTTGGAATTAGTCTTCAATGCTATTCAACAGAACTATTTTGGAAAAACTGCCATTGAAGAAATAAGCATAGTCCAATGCCTGGAAAAAATTTTAAACCCAGCAGTGTAGGAAGAGGCCGAAATGCCTGTCTTAACTGAAAGACGCATCTGAAGAGTCACAGGCTACTTACTTGTGTAACAGTCCTTTCCACTGAAGGGCTGCTCTTCCCAAGCTTCACTTTGTGAAGTCTGCTATGCCATTAGCTTTCAGATTTGGTAGCTCCACAATTGAGTGCCATTTAACTTCAAAGGAGATAAAGATATTTAAAACATTTCTGCTCTTGAATTTCAAAAGAGCAGAAAGACTTCTTGGCAAGAGAGTGACAGAGGACAACTCTGCACCTCTGCCCATGTCTCCTAAATTGCCCTTCCAAGGGATTACCTGCTTTTGAGTCTGTCTGCACATCACTCACATGAGCAGGTCTCTCAGAGTCTTACCAGGAGCTGAAAAAACTGATCTGCATATATTTAAGTTATATGGTTGCAGAATTCACAGGTGGCAAGAGAAACACTTCCTCATCACCTGTAAGCTTATGTTCTGCTGTACCCAATACCTTTCTCACAAGGATACCCTTAAATTTGAGATAAGCAGACTACACACATCCCTTGCAAACTGAGCAATTCACTGCCTTTTGGATATCTGAAGCTCCCACTCCTCCTGCTCAAGATAGCTTTGCCTCTGAGGTACTGCAAAACAAACACATTTTACATTATTTTTCTTTAGAAAACTATATGTAGAGGCTTAGACTAAAGTTTCCTCATCAGCCTCCTCCTTTGCAAAGTAGTATTTTGCACAGAGTTACATCATGCCTAAAGAAGGTTTATGTTTAAACTTGAGTAAAGGATCTCTGTATCAATGAATATTTCCTATTTTCCATAATATTGCATGAAAAACTGTTTACCAACTTGGTTTATACTACAATGGTTTTATTCACAATTTTCAGTGTACAAGTTTAGATAAACACCCAAGTACTTTCTAACTGTCCATGTGACATCAACTGTTCAGCATTTGCTCATAACACTTGACCATACATAGTCATCTTGGAATTAGTCAACAATAGCAGCAAATCTGTCACATAATGAAACAAGTGTTCTCGTATACTCACGTCAGCTGGAACTGCATGAACGAAACTTTCCTTGTATTTGGAAAAAACCACCATCAATCCCCCAAAATAAAACACATTATCTGCCCTCTCTGGAAAAAACAAATTGTATGATGAATGCTTTCACAACATATCAGATCCATGAACGTGTCCTTTGATCTGATCCCACACAAATCTTCATACAGATAGACCCTTATGCTTACAGTTACTGACCCCAAGACAAGCATAAAAGCCCATATTTATGAAATCACATGCAAAATCTATACCTCTTATTCTGACTTTCCTTTAGGTCCTCACCATTCAACACTGCAGCTTAAAGCATGAATTTACTTACTGCTTAGATTCTAGATCAAAACAAACACAAATGCTTATAGGATCAAGACACAGGACTGTTAGACTTCATTTCTTCCCATCAGCTTCATACGGGATGCATCACGAGTGCTTGCCCTTAAACTTCAGTTTTCAAGGCAATTACGCAACACTTAATAGCAACAATCGTTAGCCTATGATTTAAGAGTAAGCATTTATTTCAGAGCTACTGTAATTCTGATCTAACATTTAGAGTCTCACATCTACGCTAACAGATATTTGTAATTCACTTCTGACAGCTTTAGTGTTTTCTTTATCACACTTCCGTGTCTATGCTTTTACACCATAGTCATGACTGCAATTCCTGCTCATCATGAGCTTCTCTTTCATTTGCATTAGTCCTTGCACAGAGCAGTTTTACTTTCAAAGCAAGCTGCATTTCCCAAGCCTCATATATTTACAGAAAACACAAGCAGGTGGGCAGAGCAACTTTGAAGTTCATGCCTATTGTTGCAAACAAGCCCAATACCCTGATTCATAATGAACTTTAACCAACAGCCTGAGAAACTAGCATCTTCTAAAGGCTCCAGACTCCCTCTGCCTACGGAAGTAAAAATTGTTTTAGAGCAAGTTTGTTTTCAAGTTCACCAACCTTGACAGTGTTTCATGCCTCTTTTATCCCACATGTTATTTAGGATTCTTTTTTCCTTCATCTTGATGACAAACTAGTTTTGATGTGTGTGTTCAATTATTCTTTCTTAGCATTTGAATGTCAGTCTGACTCTCCCCATGAGAAACCGAATACTAAACTGAGCGTTTTTACACAGTCACCGTTTTGATTAGTATTTGTGCTTTCACAACGCGTAAGAAAAAAATTATACTGCTACACATGAGAGGATAAGCTCTCCTTGGAAAAATATTCTCTCTGACTTAAGTAAAGGGTGGAAACAGATTCAAGATGTGTCAAGAATAGCATTCGTGTGTTTTAGGGGTACCAAAACTAAGTAACAACCTATATGCCTGTTTTAAATGTAGTTACATCCCAAAATATCTGCAAAATCTCAGGATTATTCAAGAAGCAGAATCCTGGCACACTAACACAGCAGTAGAGAAGGATGAAGCAGCTTCACTTTTCATTGAAGGTAAAGGTGACCTCAGCATGAAATCAAGACCCACAGGTGGCAGCTTCAAGTCTGAATTTAATGGGAAAAATAACTGATCTCAACTACACAAAATCCACCAAAATAAGTACTTCATTATTAAAAATGTTGCTCAAAACAAGAAGGAACTGAATATATAGTGAAATTTAAGTCTTGCAGGAAGTTGTAGCAGTGACAGTACTCTTAAAGAGCCCAGCATAATACATTTCTAAAAGATAAAAGTAATGAAATTCACTTGAAAGAAGAGAGTAGACTGCCATGAATGGACAAGTTATTATGGAGCCAAGATTTCCCGGTTATACCTATTCCTTAAAATAACACACCAAGGCATTTTCAGATATAACAACTTCTTTTTAACAGCAAAGTACATATCAATTCTAAATTTAAACTTATTCTATGTTATTCAAAGCAGGCTCTCAGACTACATTGTTTATTCTTCGCCTTCTAACTTTAATATTAAGGCAGTCATAATTGCTAAAGTGTTGTATTCCTAATAACCTAATACACAAGGATATTGAGTATTAGTCATATTTTCGCATTTCCATTCTCATGAAGTTTAACGAGCTCTTAGTAGAGACCAGGTATAGGCTCTAGCATGCTACATGATTGTCCTTTTAACAGGCAGCCATGATACAGCTGATGCCCCCCAAAAAATTTAGACTATATTGACTTTGGCAGCACCAATCAGACTGTGTGGCACAAGACAAAAATTGAAACTCCACTCCTTTATAACAGGACAGAGCTGCATCACACTTTCAAGGCAAAACAATGTTCTTAACTGCATAAAAGAGATCACATTGTTGAACTTCATCAACGGACTTAGTTGACTAAGACATTGGTCTTAGTTGTGCCAGCTAGCACCCAAGCTGTCCACTGCAACCACCTTCACCCCTGCTTTTTAACCAGGGATAATTTTACTGTTGAAGGCATTCAAAGGTTTAATTTACAAGCCTCCATTCATGCTCATAGCTAACCTGGCAGATCTAGTGGAAGCAGCATTTGTGCTATTCAGACCAAAAGATAACACCACATTTGCCCACAGAGTAAATAGGAAGGAAGAATCCTACTCTCACTCAACTTGATCTTCTGTAAGTTGCACATAACGCAGTAACTTTCCAACGCTTTTTATGTTCAGGTGGTACTGCTGGGATCAGCAGCTCCTATGCTGCATGCCCAAACCAAAGGCTGCATTTGGGTGGCAGTTCAAAATACTCACTCCTTTGAAGTAATTTATGTCCCCAAACCAAGGGGACACATGACTTCCACATGACTCAGCATGGATTCACTTTGCCCTCTGTAAAAACACAGCACCTGGTCCAAAACGATACATTACACCTCAAATAATTTGCAGTGCCCTGTTTCCCATACGCTCAGAGCACAAGCAGAGCAATGGCTTGTCAACCAACACCACATGACATGGATTTGCCTGGCAGTAGTACACAAACAGTTGGTCCCAGCAGCCTCTATTAGAGGTTTTGCCAGGTAAACCCTCTTCCACAGGGGAATAGTTGTGTTGGAGGGACAGATGTTCAGGGTGGTTAGTCATTGTTCAAGGGTTTTGTTCAGCAGCTACCTTCAATGCACATCTTAAGAGGTTCTATAATGAAGAACTATGTTTTAGAAGAGCTCAGGCATTTCCTTCCTTTCCTTAAATTACTACTGGATAATGCGCTGTGGTAATAACAGCAGTACAGATGGGGTAAGCTTACCACAATCTCCCATTAGCAGACACCTTGTCCACACTATTTAAGACATTCCTTGGAATGTTACAAACTGAAACCAGTATTTCTTCCCATAAAGGCTTTCTTTGTCTCTGCTGTATTTCAGCCCAGAATTATACTACACATTATCTTAAATTAAAACAAATAAGAGTTCAAAGTTAGTCCAGTTCAAGAGGCTAATAAACAAAGGGGTCATTGGACTGCTAGTTTCATAGCCTGCATAACTTTAGAGCTAGCACACAGGAGAGGAGGAAAAAGAAGAAATCAGTTTTAGCCAAAACCAGCCAAGGATCAATAAACACTTTCACCTCCTCCTTCCTTCTGTGATTGCTTCCTGCCATCCTCTCCACTCACCTAGCACTAACAATCCTCTGATTGTGTTTGCTTTCTTTACAGAGCGCTCCACATAGTAAGGCATCAGGTTTAGAGCTGCAGTAAGTCAGACTCTGATCTTGTCCATCACAAAACACTACAGTTATTCCAACACCTCCAGCAATGGACTGGAGCGTAAAAACGCTACTATGTTTAAGAGAGAACAGAAGCTTAGTAGCCCAGTAAAGAAGATCTAAGTTGATAAGATTAAAGACATTGCCACAGAGCAACAGATGTTGGCTAGAAGCTTACCTTTCAACTGAGGCAATGCCACATATGCATAAACTCCCTGGTTCACAAACTGCTTTTTAGCTTACAGCTCATGTTGAACAAGATGTACCAAAAAACAGCCACAGTAATAACGTATTTCAGAATCCTGCAGGTATACTCAAATGTATCAAAAACATCCAAAGATTGACAAGACAAAATATAGACGTTTAAGTGAAGCATCACCATGTGCAAAACTGAAAACTCATACGGGCAGTAAGTTTAAAGGGTTACTCTCATAATAACCATGACATCCAACATCAGTACTACACTTAGATCAGTGCATCATACTGAATTACTCAGTTGGTGGATTTATCCACTCGATACAGTCAGAACTCAGATGTCTCTTAACACATGGTTCAGGGAACAGATATGAACTGATGTCTCCAACTATTTAGGAAAGAAGCTCCAGTATAATACATCACCTATTTCTCACGTATGAAGTCTATGCACAGAGATTTGTCTTTGCTGACTGTCAGTGAAAAGATATCATGAACAATATCTATTTTCAGGACTGACACCAGCCTAAAGGATTCATATCAGCTAGCAAAACTGACTTCAGCTGTTACTCACATCTGTGCTTTTTTTGTGGACTACCATCCAAGCCTACCACACATTCTTAAACACAGGCTGTTAATAAAAAATGCATATATACATGCACTAAATTTATTTCTCTTTTAAAATAATTATCTTATAAAGTAAGTACAGTTAAACAAAACAAACAATACAAGATTGGTTAAAACCAGGCATCCTGCAGCTTAAATAAATACTAAGGAAAGACAGCTCTATAGTTCAACTGCCTGAAAGAGCCCTATGCTTTCAAGTTGCAGAAAGTGTACTGAAAAGGAACTCTACACAATTTCTGCATGCTGACCTACCAGAGTGTGATGGGTCCCATCCACATTAGTGCCAGACTTCTGTGTTTTCAGTACATCACCATAATCTGCTGCATCAAAGTTAGTCTTCCACACCATCACCTGCAGAAGAAAGTTCTCTATTAAAATTTTCCATCTACATTTGCTTAAAGGTCAATTTTGTCAACACATCAGAGAAGAGTCAGCAGATGCACACCAAAGCTTACCTAAGAAAGCTTTGCCATCGATTAAATTAAGGATGTTATTTGTAAATATGCTACTGAATACAGACATAGCATAACTGTGTTCTCAGTGGGTAAGTGATCTCTTCCAACATTTTTTGGGTCAGGAAACTCATGAAAGTAGAGCTACCTACAGAACTTCAAAGCAACATGCAGAATACACCATTAAACCCACAAATATATTAAAATACCATGCTTAGCATTATAGCACTTATCAGCCACACCCCAAACAACTAGTCACTGGTTTACCATGAGATTCATTCACTTTGAGACTAGTATTAGAGATCTTCAGCTAGTTTGTCAGCTAAACACTACAATTAAATCCCACTTATAGGCATCTTCTCTCCATAACGCAGTATTTATTTCAGAAGAGAAGAAAGGCCTCTAACATATAAACCACTTCAACATATCAAGAGCAAATTTATGGAGTAAAATCCTTAGCTCTAAAAGTCTAAAAAAGTTTAAGAGCAATCAATCAACTATTTCAGAAGTCTGAAAGACACCTATGAAACAGGCAGTTCATCTTGGAATAAACATTAGTGTTTATTCTTCACTTACAAGTTTTCATCCCTGCTTTGCGTGAAATAAAAGCATTTTTCTTTCGTAGTTGCATAGTTAACCAACGAGGCCATTCCATTGTGTAACAGAAGAGAGTGATGCTCTTCTATTGTATAGATTGTCTCTTCACAGCTAGCAAAGGTGCTATTACAACAAAGATGGGCATTGCCACCTAATTTAACCTGGGGATTAAGAGCAATGCAACAGAGCTCGGTGAAGACCGATGACAGAAAAATAGATACTTACTCAGACCACTACTTTGGGTTGAAGTCCGTCCATATCTTCAGCAGGGCAACTCACACTAACTATGTTAAAAGTGGCATATATTTGCAGCACAGAGTGCAAATGGCACCTTCCGATTCCAGCAGGCTCATACAACAGGCCTGTTTGCAGTTCAGTAATTAACTTTTTTTTTAGACAGGCTACACGACTAGATTACCCCACAAAAAAACCAATTCTTTTTGACCTGTAGAGATGTTCTTAATTATTATTTCTCATATTTCTCTTGGATTCAGAAAGCTAGTATTCAGCGAGGTCCATTCCACTGAAAAAGTTTCTTGTATATACACAACTGGCAATTTAAGACTAATGCTGTTTTTAACACATACATACATTGTATGTTAAATTTCTTTCTCCATACATGAAAGGAAGCACAGCCTGCATTTTCAGATACAAACCTAAGAGGAGAGAGGCAGTTCCTTCATGGGAGCTAAGAAAAAGAAAGCCAACAGCCACCCTTCCCAATACACACATTCAGAAACACAGAGCCTTGAGCTACACAATGGAAAGGGCTGCTAAAGAAGTCTATTATGATCCCATACCATAAACGTACCTTTACAAAGCACCTTTCTGGGCAGGCACTGCCATTCAGTGTTTCAGTTTAACAGTACCAGGCGATACTTTGCAATGAGCATTACTTTGTTTAAAGAAATCCCAACCACAGGAAAGACTAAGAGGGAGCTGATAAAACAAAAGCCATTTGAAAGAATCTACTTTACACAACAGAAATGCAGGCTAATACATTCTCTTAAGCTAAAAGTGAAATAAATAAAAAGTCAGCCTCTTGGCTATGCCTAGAAATTGAAGACAAAATTTCTGAAGTTTTCTATGGAAAATAAGTAACAATGAATTGCTATATAACTGCAACTTCCAGCTACATCAGGGCTTTTAAGGAAGCGAGAAACAACAGCAAAGAGGTATGTTTATTTCTTGCATTAGATAAGCATTTCAAGAGCAAACCGTAATAGAATGACCCCAATATAATTTTATAAGACAAAAAAATTGATGCATCTCTTCTAAACAGTCTGTTTAAAGGCTTAAATAAAAAGTGATCTTAAAGAGACAGGATGACAAGCTATGCCATCTACCTCAGCAAATTTATAAAATACAGTTAAAATGCAGCAGCTCACGAAACTGTCATGAGCTACAACCCTGGGACTGGTTTCCTCCTTGATAGCATACAACTGAAAACATACATTACGTAGAGAACCCAAGCAGGTCACTTCAGCATGGTCCAGACATACTGGGTATGTTTTTGCTTTCCCCCACTGACAACAGAAATCAAAACCCAGCAGCTCTTAAAGAAACGTGAATCTGGATTATAACATGGAACCAGAAGTAAAAGGAAGACATCTCCCCTCCTGCCCCAGCTGCTTCATCCACAAAAACCCTTTACCAGCAGTACGAGACACCCAGGCTCTTAATCCTAGTGTACATATCACGGTCAGCAGAGAAAAGTCCAACCCTGACCCAAAAAGCTGTGCAACCGCAGCATTAGCACAGCTTTGCACCAGGTTCCCATTAATAAAGAGACCTGCAGCCTATATTCATGTCTAATCAGACTCAAAACCATCTGGTCTCAGTCACTGGAGACGGCTTAACTACAGTGTCTCAAATAAGACTGAGAGGACAGGTCTGTGGGAGGAGGACAGCACTGAGGAATATGAAATACGGAGCATTGTAGACCAGTGGAGCCTGGAGGAGTATTCAAGGGAAGCATCCCTGCCTGCTTGCCTTGTCCTTAGGCTCGTGTCTCAGATTAGCCAGCGGCAGATCAGGAGACAATCCATCAGCATAGCCCGTGATATTCAAGGTATCTCAACACAGCCATTTGTACAGCCATCTAACTTATTCCCCAGCAGCAGATGCCTCAGAAAGGCATATAACAAGGGCTGTATATAGGGTAATAGTTCCTCTGTTGTACATACCCATTCCCAGACAATCCAGCTGAAGTGCTTCCTCACTAAGAAAAGTCTATGTTTAATATATCTCACTATTTTTAATATTTGTTTTCCAAAAGCAGTAAGATGCCTAGAAAACAGAAACAAGGCACAAAACTATCAAATTAAACCAGTCACATACCTGTTCATCAGAACCTCCAGAGGCAAATAAGTCTCCAGCTCTTGAAAAGGCCACACAGGTGGCTGGCCCCTGCAAATAGATTTAAAAGATAGGTTTAAAAAAAATGTGAAAGAAAAAGTGTTACAAAGCTCCATTCATTACAGCTTTACAAGGTATTTCTCATTTGACATCAGCAATCTAAAGGCAAAACTTAAAAAGCTCTTATCTGTCAGGTAAGTGGGCCACAATTAACATGCTAAGCTTGCTGGCACGCACTTACCATTTCCCATATTTTTGCCCCCAGTTTAAGACATTCACTTTTCAATATTCATGGCATTAAGACAGACAGGAACAAACCAAGTTTTACAGCTACAGGCTTTTCCTCCTTCTCTCTCAATCACTCTCACTTCCCTTTAGAATTAGAAATACCTAAAACTCCTGCTCATCTATTAAAAGCAGTGACACTTTTGAATTTTGTTAAATGCAGCCTTCAGTTAGCCACCTGATGGAAAGGTTTGAAGTGGAAAAGGAGGTTTAAACACACAGATAGACACAGAGCAGCATCAAAGGGCATATTGAGAAAGATTGTTAGACGTAAAATACCCTCAACGCCTGACAATTCTAGGCATTCACGAATCGTAAGTCATGTCCTATAAAAAAAATGTTTTTTTAAAACAAATTTGAGGAGTGATGAATCTACCTTTCAGGCTCCAACTATCAGGCCTTCAAAATTTACATTTTCCAAGCTCCTCCTCACACCATGAAAACTAGAACCATGAAAGGAAAATGCACTTAGCCAAGATTTTCACATAATTATGGAAGTCCAGGGGCCAGAACTTCAAACATTACCCAGGATCTTCAAGACACTGACACCACAAGACAACATATTTCATGGACCACTGCACGCACCAGATTTGCCATGGAAAAGAGTATCTTCTCTCCACATATTTTCCCAACAGCCTTTCTTTGAAAATACACAGCTGTCACTAAGGGACACATAAAACACATGACTGATGATGAAAACAGCCAACAGGCAGGGCTACAGGCAAGAAGTGAAAGAATCAGTTCTACCACAAAGGAAAAGGCTGTGGTTTTTTTATATACAGCCATCACATGCTCTCCTATATATTTCTAGGATATTCCATGCAAACTGCTCACTGCAAAAGACCCAAGGCTTAAAGCTCTTGCCCACTCCACCACAATATAACTTCAAAACATGCCTGACCAGCTATCAACCAAAGCAATCAATTTACATCAATTAATTCGGCCAAGGTTAGAAGCATTTTAAGTCAAGGAATCTGTACAAGCAGATTCATTATTCAGAGCAGAATCCAATTACTCATTTTATTTTAGACTTGGCAGTCAAGAAGTCCACGAAGTACAAGACCACTGTTTCCAGAACAGGAAGAAGAAAAAGCCAAGGCTACCTGAGGAGCACTGGAAAGAAGAGCAGGTCACTGAATGGCAGACAAAGCAGCATCAGCAGAATATACTGTATTTGTACATTAACTTCTACTTAGATAGTACTACACAATACAGCAGAGTTTTGCAGGAGGCAGTTATTCTCTTTGGATACCAACTAGCAGGACAAAGTCACAGGGGGGACATCCAAAGCCATCAAAACCAAAACAGAATCACTGCTTCATATCCCCTCACGCATGGAGCGTGTGGTCAAGCAATGACAGAGGCTTCAAACAAACAGGCACCTGCAGCAGCACAGGAGAATGCAAGCAGCAGGCAGGCACTCCTTACACTACCATTGTTTGCCATGGTTAAGCTACAGGCTAGTGATCTGTGCAGGTTTGTGTTAGTTGTCAGGTTTTTAACTGAAGAATGGAAGGTTGGCTTAAAACTGCTTTTCTCTTAGTAGTTTCACAGAAGAGATGCCAGAGTTAAAGCATTCTGGATCATCTTTGTATGGCACAGGTGCTTGCATTTTGAAGAAGCCTTGCTCTTAAAACAAGTCAGTTCTGAGAGACTTTAAATGGTGCTGACTGCTACGGCACTGCTTGAGTAAAAGCATGCATTTCACACCGCGCATCTATTTTAATACGTTTCCCACCTTTCAGAAAACACACAGGAGGACGTACATGGGAAGGATGAGGCAGGTGCTCTGAGATATAGTTAAACAGAGCTGGGAAATCATTACGTGTGTTCGAGCACAGGCACAACAGACAAACTGTTCTGCCTAGAATAAACAGGACACAGATAGTGAAGTTTTATGTCAGCTACTGAACATCTTTCTTTGCAGACTGTCCTAAGCCTTAGCTTTTGCCCAAGCTGAAATGGGCAGAGGCAGGAACGAGCACTTCCAGAGGCTGCCTACAGCCAAGTTTGCTGGGAAAGCAAGCTGAACTAAGAACAGGCTGAAACAAAAAAAAAAAAAAAAACACAAAAAACACAACCAGAAAAGCCACAACACAACCACCAGAAAACCCCACCACATGAACACACACCTCCTGACAGAAGTAGTTATTCTCCTTCAAGTAAAATCATGTATCTCAGAAAGCAAGTAAGAAGCTTCTCCTCACCCTGTATAAGTTGCAAGGATGGACTATTCTATTAAGAGTTCACATCTTCCTAATGGGCGTCACATGGAAATCTCACATCTAGTTTGTTCTGGTTTCCCTTCTCTCTCCTACTTTGTAAAAGTGAACTCTTCATTATAAATCCTGAAGGTAGACTAATACCCAAAGACTGCATTTGGCATAAACACCCAACTCTCACTGCAACCTGTGACCCACAGTCCTGCGTGGTTTCAAATATGCTGGCACAAGGTTATGCCAGCAAAACTAGAGTCTTGATGTGGTCACTCCCAGTGTGAAGAGTTTTAGCTTCCTTAAAACACATTAAGGTATTTCCATATTATCATTTCACCTGCAGTGATTTTGAAAGGTTTTCAGGCCTTCTAATAGCAAAATCTTACTCGAGAGATCTTGCCACAATTGATCTAGTAGCAGCAATTTAAAAATGCATGCGCAGTCATTAGCGTGACTAAGCTTGTTCAACTAACACAGCATTAAATAATGCAGATATTTCAAACCAAAGACACCGCCATCAATCAGCTGAGACAAAGCCTGCCTCTGCCTTCTAGTCCCACCCACCTTCCCCAGCAGTTCAGCTCTCTGACCACACTGTCAGGAATGGAGACTCTAAGAAAACATACAAAAGCAGAAGACAAATAAGCAATAAGGAAGGGCAGAAACAAGTACATAGCCAGAAAACTGCACAGAGGTGAACACTGCTCAAAGATAACAGAGCTGAGGATACAGAAGCTGCACTCTGACTGTAATAAACCAGTGAGGTTGGGAGGGCAAAAAAAAAAAAAACAAAACCCAAAACCACAAACATTCAAGACATTGCTTAAGACCAAAAAAAAAAAAACACCCAAAAACACAAACATTCAAGACATTGCTTAAGAAAAAATGTTCAGGAACAAGTGAGGAATGGAGAGGAGCAATGTTTCACAAAATTATTTTTATCAGTTTAAGTATTTCAGTGTATTTAAACAAAATTTAGCACAATACAAATCACATTAAAACAGGCAATGAACTGACTCCAAAGTCACAGCATTCTGGAGGGGAAAAGAAGTACAACAGAACATATTTCTCCCAAAATAGAAACTGATATCAAAGACTGAATGTGCCTTTATAAATTGAAAGAAGGGGAACAAACAAGTCTATAGACACAACATCCTCTACAGATTTGTTGACACAAATTAAGTGAAAAGTATTTTTGCTACATACATTTACAGCACTCTCCCCAGATATAACAGGTTTGCTATAGCAACATACAAATAATAGTTTGCCAAATACTCTCACAATTTAATATAAACACACAATACAAAAGTAAAGCTACACATGACAGTGATTAAACACAGCCTAACTCCCATTTGTTCCAGGTAAGCACGGCAGAGATCCACCAGGTTTCTGATGCAGTCCTGGACAACAGGTACATAGTTGGAGACTGAAGAATTCAAATCTTACTTCAGATTTTTTTTCCCCTTTAAACTTACTGTTTTCATCAAAAAAGTGTCAGAAAGCAGCAGTTGCATAGTCCTCTATACAAGTTGCAGGGAGAATTTTAAGCTTATTTCCCATACAACTAGAACATGTGTGATGCAGCAACCTTCTAAAGGACCACTTTATTCCTCTTTCTGTAGCAAGATACAAATGCCCTTCTATTAGTATTTCCTGAGGGTTCAGAAGTTCTAGTTTTGCATCCTCATTGTGCTCGCTGCTGCACACAAGCTGCTAGCACCAGTCCCCAAATTCCTACAGCTTCTTGCCTCAGATTAAACAGCAAGCTGCAGAAAGAAGAGATTGGACAATGAAATACATTAAGTCAGCAGTAAGGAACATTTCTATTTAGTCCTCAGCAAGCCAACAACATGAGGACTGTCGAGCTTTTGCGCATGTCAAAGTTTGAAATTATAATAATAGTTTTGGTACTGGGAGAGATCTGCAGAAAGTTTGGGAAAGTACAGACGGAAGCAAAAAAATCATCCACTGGAAATGCTGAGTGGTAAGGACATTGCCACTAATCAATACTCAACTCATCTCCTCTAGTGAAAGAGTACCACCAGGCAGGGTGGAGATAAGCCCCAGGGAGCCTTGAAAAGGTCAAGTGGCTCACACACTGGATGCCGCAAAGAAACTGGAACCAAAAAAGGAAGCCATACAGAAGGAATGATAACAGGATCAAACCTAGTCCTTCGCAGCAGCGTTCCCAATGAACAAGATTCAGGCAAGGTCAGATAGCCATGCCACGGTAGCTGAAGCACCAGGTGACATCCCACTTCTAGCTGCATACGTAGGTAAGAAGGGTGAAGCACAGCACGTTACACAATCTAATTTATGTGCAGACTATCCCCCAGAGATAGTGATTATACCTTCTCCTTGTTCTCCGCTTCCTACAGAAGGAGGCTAGTGATCACAAGGCCTTTATGGCCCTAGCAATCTGCAGGTTGATCAGCTTACACAAAACATTAAATGTGGCCTTAGAAAAAGATGTTCAGAACTATTCTGAATGGCTTGAATGCACTCATCACCTAGAGAGATGGGATCCAAAGCCAGGACATGGATTACAACACTGAATGAGTGACTGGTGGGATGCTAATAGCATCAGTAACAGTTGACACAGGGATGACAAGACACAACAGGAATAGCATCCCTGAACACAAAGCTTTCAAAGGTGGAGCTAAAAATAGATCTCTCTGAAATAAATACTTAAGAGAAAGGCCAAGAGTTTAGTTTGGAGAAATGGAAATATGCCTGGAGCAAACAGTCATACCTGCATGCAGATAGCAGATCAATGTGTACCATCTATAAATAATAAGTGGACAGTCACAGAGAAAACCCTCTTGAACATCATTTCCTCCCCCACAGAACTGCTGGAGGACAGAAGGCACACAATTTCAAGAACAGCAGGGCCAACACCAACAGTCAATTCAAATCAAAAGAGGCCAGACTTGCGAGCTTCAGCTAGGAACTGAGATAACATTTTGGCTTCAGCATAACAAAAGAAACGAGAGCCAGGCTGGAGAGGGTCCAGGAATAAATCAGAGGAGAGTAGTTTAGTGATGTTCACTGTGCACGATGAAAGGAGAGGCAGAGAGGGGGGTAGCTGGAGAGACAAGTGAGATCAAGGATGCCAGCAGATTTTTCTTCTTTTTTTTTTTTAATCCTGGGAGAGATTAATGCATACCAGAGAAGAGCCAGATAAGAGTAAAGGAGGTGCCAAGAGCTAGAACAAGGCATATCTAGAGGATGCGAATAGTTGCATTAAAGGGGAGCTTCCTCTTCCGCTGCCCACAAATGGAGATGTACAAGTGGGAAGATAGGAGCCAGTACATTCAGTCAAACTCTCCTGGAGTAGATTAACTAGTGCAAAGAGAAAAAGGAGATACAAGTGGTGATGAGGTCTGAGAAGCAAATCAGAGGCAGCAACAAGCATGCTGGGATCCTAGGCATGGGATCATCAGTCAAAGGCATAAAAGAAATAAACAGATCAGTCATTGCCGCTGTTCACAGTGTTTTCAACTGCTTCATGGCACAGGAGAAGAGGGCAAGTCACACTTGGACAGATGGACATTGAAATGACAGAGGGTAGAAGAGAAAAAGATGCAAAGAATTAGTGAATGAGACAATTAGGAAAACACCAAGAGCAGGTAAGAAACTTGATAAACGCGTTCAAGTACCAAAGAAAACGGAGGGCCTGAGACAAGATGCTGATGTCGTGTGTTTTTCACCTATCGCTTGGTTTCAGCAGCAGATAAAGTAGTGAAGAGAGTTCAGTCAAGACCAATTCAAATTAACAGACCTTTTGGTAAGGCAGAAGCACTGAGCCTGTATCTCAGGATCAATGACAAACTTGCAGCAAGGAAACCCACAGCTATGAAGATTTATTCAATCTCATCAGAAAAGGTGAAAGACAATAGCAGGATACATAGTAGGAGAAGAAAGCTGAATTCAGAGAAGATGACAGAGGCAGGAAGAAATACAAGGGGCAAGACAGATGACAGTTACACACACTTGTTTCACAATCTGGTGCAGGATGCAGCACATATCCTGCAGAAGCAGCATCCAACAGGAAAATCCAAACCTTAGAAGGAAGCAAGAGCTAGGAAAAAAAAGCTATGAAAGTCATGGATGTTTGTTGTTTTTTTTTTTTACCAACAACACAGAGACCCCAAAGACGATGTAGAGAGGGGAAAAGGTGTCAGCACAGGCATTGCACACTGGCAAATCAAGAGGTACAGGACAGAGCTGAGTATTGTCCTCGAGTGGGGATGGAGTGGAAAGCAATAGGGGCTGTGGAAAGAATCCACATCTCTAATGGTAAGGACAAGAAAAGTGTTTAGCTAAAAAGGGCAGATTCCTAGAAATGCACAATGAGGGTGATAACACAAAGGAGAGAAAGGGAGAATAAGAGGGAACCAAGGAGAAAAGCACAGGGGACAGAGATGGCAATGGCAACAAGGGATGTTTTCATCCCTTTGACAAGAAGTCACAAGGATTCTCAGTCCCCTGAGCTTTGAAAAACTCCCGTATCACTACACAGAGCAAGATTCATGCCTGCACCTTCCTTCTCCAGGGAGTAAGGGCTACAGCTAACATAAGGAAAAATTATATTGACACCTTATAATTGAATCTTCAGTAGCTTTTTAACTCCTGAAAGCTTCAGTTTTAAAAAAAAAAATAGAACACTCATATTTCCTTTTAATGCTAATCTAAAATCAATTGCTTGTTATTTGCAACACACCCCTCCTCTCCCTTTGCTGGTCCAGTTCTGTGCAGCATTGACATGTCCTCACACCCTTCAAAGATGACTAGGCCTGCACGGATGTTTAATACCACCTAGGTAGAGCTGGTAGCAGACAGTAGAGGAGCACATTCGCTTCTCGTGCACCTGCTCAGAATATCTTGCTCTTTAGAGCACTTACACCACCCAGGTAGGCGGAAGGCAGCTACTTCATGGTTCAAGTCAAGGTTGCTTGCAGAAATTAACTTTGCATTTTCTGTCTTCCTATTTATAAACATAACCACGCAGATGTTTTCTAAATATTTACTGAGAACTTCCATTCCACTAAGGAAGTCAGTCTGGAAATGCTCTAATCAAAGCACCCCAAAGGGCAGACAGGCACTGTGTACATACGTGCTCTCCTCTAGCAACTCTCCGGAGGGGACTTACAGGCCCCAAGACATTCTGTTCCTCAACTATGATTCAGTACCAGAGGTGAACCTACATACCAACCTGGTGTCTCATCTGTATGGAATTAGACAAGAGTACTTCACAGCTTGAAGCACTCCAGAACTAAAATATGCAGCACAATACAGAATGATATTTCACAGCTGCAAGATGTCAGCTCCAAGCTGCAAACTCCTGTCTCTAACGATCCTTCTGCTACAAGGGGGCCAGCTACATTACAATTAAAGACAGCAATGTAAACTTGGCAATCCTCCCTATGTAAACTACAGCTAATCAGCTGCTAACAAATTCCTGGCACTCCAGCAGTTGCGTCAAAGTATGTCTAAAGACCTTACATTTTTTTTTCCTTCAAGTGTCCACTTGCATGCAGCCTTCCCAGAAAAACATAACAGCAGTCAGCTGTCAGAGTGAGAACAAAGTCTCAACCAGCATATTCACCCACAGTCACAACTCAAGAATGTCTTCAGAACAGGCTGTTCATTTGGTGACTAACCTATAGCCCACACTTAAAAAGGCAAATCTACTTAATGACCAAAAAATCCACACTCACTTCATTTTTAGCCACTTGGAGATACTAGCAGAAATCACAGTGAGGCTGGAGGAAAAAAAAAAAAGCCCTCAATATTAAGTAGCCTGTGTTTATCTATGAGCAGAGCAGGCTAGAGAAGCAGCCAGTGCAGGAATCCACCCCAGCAGCTTCTGATGAAAGCAGGGCCTGTTGTCACTGTCGGTTGCTTACTGTGAATGAAGCACAGGTTATCATATACTTTTAGTGGAAAAGCAAAATTATGCCTGTTGTTATTATTATAATGCCTGTTAAATCAGGCATTAAAAGAACCAACCCACAACAATACAGCACGTGCCAGCAGAGGGAATGCCTGCCCAGGGCTACGCCAGGACTGGCTGCACAGCTGTCTCAGTGCAATACCCTTAAAGAAGACCAGAAAGCACTACCACCACTTTTATACTTCTACTTGTTTCCAAACCAAAGGAGGTGTAATCCCACAACAGCACCTACCCTTCAGCTGTGCCAGTGTCAAAGCATTTCCAATGTCAGTTAGATACCTAGCAGAGAGTGGCAGACATCTAACTGATCTGAAACAGTGTGTGCGGGGGGGAATAATACAGAGCTTTAAATCTACTTCTGAACAGATGATTCACAAACCAACTGTTTTGTAGAAGCCCTGAGTTAAGTGCAGCACCAGCCTAAAGGGACCTTCTATTGCCTAATTCTGAAGACCTCCATCACCATAATGAGTTTTGGACTCTCATTCAAAGCAAAACTTTTTTTGTGCTACTGGACGTGTCGAGGAGCAGCCTACAGCTCAGAACGGAGGAAAATGGAAAGCAGGTTCAGCCTGCTGCCGAACAATAACCAGGCACATCCCTTCCTGAGGCAAGGATGATAGGTGCAAAGATCCACTGTCCCTCCACACTTACCCTTTTCCAGAAAGCTACTTCCTAAGCACTCACTTGGCCAATTAATACAAAAGACAAATATGAAAATGAGATTAGGACAACAGTTAGAAGCTTTGCATCCTCTATCTGACAGAAGTATCCACTTAGTCCAGTTTTCAAGGAAAGAAAGTTTTATGCAGTTGCGGTTTATGTGTTAGGATAGCCAGCATTTATTATCTTTCCCTCGTTCTTTTCAGCATTTGAACCCTTTGGTCAGTTTTAATCAGATCTTCCCATGAAGTAGAGCTTTAAGTATAAGGTTGTCCTATTTTTCCATTACTATTCCAAAAAAGGAGAAAAATTTATTAACACATAGTATAACAGAAGTTACAGAACAAACTTGACCTTTTTAGACATCAGACAAGGCAGTCACTAAACATAAAGCAACAAGAAGCCAGAATTATCAGTTTTGCAGCTTACACAGCTACCATTATTGCTGAGAACCATGTCCACCACCCCCAACAGCTTCAGGCTGTGATTTTTCCCCAGCTAGTTTTGATGCTTTAAGACTCAGCCCCCATTTTAAACAGAGAGACAAGTGGGTTAAGAATTTGTTCTCTTTGTCCCTTTGGAAAGGAAACCTTTAAAGCAGGTCTGCTTTTTCATGCCTTTGAGCCCCACTCAGCATGGACAATGAAATTAGTCTATTTATTTTCATTTAACGTTTATAAAGAGAGCTCCAAGCATTCATATAATTAAACTTACACGCAACACATCCAGCACCATAATACTAATAGGCCAATCAGTTAAACTTAACCAATCAGCAGCATTTATCACCTTCAATTATTTAATTCAGACTGTTAACAAAATGGAAACATGTTCCTAAATCACGACTCAAAACATATTTCCTCCATTGTACCACTACTGTCCCTAAGTCTCCTGTCAGGTGAATAGCATTTATCTTCATAACACTTAAGTCAGGGGCCCAAGTGTTATTTGCACCACTCTAGCGAGGGAGTCAGAGCTGTGGTACAGAGAGTGCACGACAGACCCAGGGTTAGAGTCTGGGGTGCAGCTCTGACTGTGCCCCTTAGGACTTAGACTTGCATCCTCAATACTGGAGCTCCCTTTCTGTCTTGTTTTCTCATCCTCTCCATTCCTGCCTTACCTTCTTCCCCCTCCATAGGCCCTCCCTTCAAAACAGTCATGATCCCAAAGATTATTATTAGTACTATCATCATCATTTTATGCAAGGAAGTTTTTAAAAGATTTTTGGCCATGAAGAGGCTCAAGCACAAATTTGCCCAGTTTGTTATGGGTTTGTACATTACTGTATAAAAGGCTTTGTCTCACCTGGTGACCATGAAGAGTATACAGAAGTCTTCCTTCTAGCAAGTCCAGAATTTTAAGAGTTGAATCATTGGAAGCAGTAACCAGATAGTTTCCAGAGGGGTGAAAGGAAAGACTGTTTACCACAGCACTGTGCACTAAAGATGGAAAAAATGTACATAATCACCGAGACCAGTTTACATAAGCCCAAGGCAAAAGAATAAAATAAAGTAAAAGCACATTCCAATTTTCTGTTATAAAGTTTAACAGGAAAATTATTATGGGGGAAACATTCCACAAAAACTCTTCAAAGCATTGGGAACAAGGGCAGTATTCAATTCTTGTAAAAATAGGCACTACTTTATTGAAAGGAAAAAGGAAGCTTTGCCAATTATTCTGGGAGATTTAAGACTACAAAAGCTTCCAGCTTAGCCCCAAAAAGTAACTATATGCACAAGAGAGCTATATGATTCTGAGAGAGAGCTGGACATTGATAGATTTTACTACCGTGGAGCTGCTGTTCTCGCTCCCAAGTGATTCTAGAATAAACTCTATATGCTGGTACATTAAGGAGAAGACTCAAATTATGATGAAAGACAAACTCAAAGTTGGAATTGCACAGGTTCTTTTGGTTTATTACCCAACTCTAACCAAGACTAGGCTTCAGAGTAACTAGGAAAGATGAACCAGCAACTTGAAAATGGTCCAGTATAAGCATTACTCCTTCAGCCATCCAATTCACCTCACCAAAAATTTAAATCAAGTATGAACAGACAAACTATCAAGAGTGTGAATTTCCAATAAAGCAACCCTTCCTGCATGACAATGAAGCCTAAGAGTTATTTTTGAAAAGAGTTAAAGAAAATGCTCTAGGAAAAGAGTCAAACTACACTTTTAAGTTCACTGTAACATTAAACACCTACCTAATGCAGGGCTTTTTCCCCCCTCCCCGAACTTTTACAAAACAGGCTATTGAACATATTTATTTATGAGAACATGCAGTACTTTACATATGCACAGCTTTCTGAGCGTATGTGACATTACAGAATATTAAGACTATGCTTGAAGAGGGTTTTAACTATCCAATTATTCTTAATTATACTATGTGCCCTCCAAATGTTCTGGTATCTCAAATCCAGTACTAGTAGTACATCCCCCCCCAACTAAATTTATATTCCCTTGAGAGTCTACTGCGCATTCCAAATCCAAACTGCATGTTAAAAAACCCCCTCGAAATACAATTTTAAAGACACTAGAATCAAATATTATCTTTTGCAGATGCAGATTTGAAGCAGAAATCTGAAATAACCTTGCTTAATTGTAAAACAGAATGCATCTACTTTTTAAACTCTCAGAAACGGTAGATACCTGAGCTTAAGTTCTGAGAACATAACTCCTCTTTACCTGAACTATTAAAAAACACAGAAGAAAACATTAACTCAACACAGGTAACTTCTGAACAGTTATTCTTGTTGGTGAATACTGCCTCTATCACACAGCTAGATTTTCCTCTACCCCCCCAGCCTTGTATTACATTATGTATTAAAGGAGAAAAAGTCTACATGGAGTTTTTCCCTCCTGAAAGAGCACTAAATACATTTCTCCTTTGAAAATTTTATTCCAAGTGATTTGTGATATTCCTTACCCTATTAGTGTCTATATTCAGATAAAGGCAAACATATTTTGTCAACTAAGGCAAGTCCTGAAAGGAATAACATCAGAAATAGACAAAGTTAATGATATATCCTCCAAGTTCCAGATAGTGAATAAAGTATTTCCAGTTTCACCAAAAAACCTTTTCATAATGGAAAGAAATCACGCAGACTGTGGCTATACAAGCAGTCGCAGCTTCTGTGCCCAAGGAGTCCTTGGCTGTCATAAGCTCAAAGAAAACTTCATCTCTCTTCTGCCAAAACAGTTCATACCTCCCACAAGACCATGCACAATACCTCTCCAAAAACTTGCCAACACATCCTGCAACCTCACTTTATTTCATGTTGTAAACAATAAATCCCGTGCAGCACAAGGTGACATCTCTCAGTGACTTGTTGCTACAAGCCTACCCTTCCGCCAGCAAAGCCCTAGAAAAACAACAGCCAGTTAAGGGACTTATACTGGGGGGTTAATTACTAAAATAGAGTCATGCCAGCCTATAGAGTGACTGAACATAACTGTTCCAAGTCTGGCAATACTACTTTTATGTAATCGGTGAATGTAACTTCTTAGTAACCAGTAGTCAGAAGATAAATTAGGATGGACTTGACACAGCCACAGTCCCCACTGAACAGATAACCACCATCCAGACCCAGCTGAACTGTATAAAAGTGCCAGTTGCTCTTTTTAAACAGTAATTAAAAAAAAAAAAAAGACTAGAGCTGTTTCCGTAGACCTGCAACAGAGATGCCCCACACACAACTTTGCACAGGAAAAAAGTGTCAGGCAATAAACATTGGCCATTTTTGTAGGGGGATGATCTGCTGTACAAAAAAGCTAGCACCAAGTACAAGATTGAATAAAGCATCTGTCTGTTCTCCTGTACAGTAAACGTGATCAGAGCATACTTTGCTAAAAAAAAGAAAAAAAAACCAACAAAACCCACACAAACCACACTATACAAAAGGTTTTGCAGTTCACTCTCTACTTCCAACTTTCATTTACAAATGTCACAGTTGCAACAAGAGCAACACTGCTAAAAGACTAATCAGTTTTGGAAAACAACCCAGCTTTAACATGCAAGAGTCTGTGGCAGGGCTACTTATCTATTAACTCCTTGATGCAACTCAATCTTTAAAATGGACTCCCTTGAAATCAGGCAGCATAAGCATGTACTGAGGGAAGAGATGCCCTCTAGTGGGACTGAGATGGCAGCTTCACATGGGAGAGCCACAAAACTAAATCTGATTTAGCCAAAAGGCAAGTGTATAAACCCTCAGAAGAGCAAGGCTTACAAACACATCTCCAGAATATGTTACAAATGCACCAGTTTGCAGTCACAGGTGCATGAAGTGGCTGCATACAGCTATCACCACAATTTTAGGTCTCTGACTTCTATGACTATTTCATAGAATCACAGAATGGTTTGGGTTGGAAGGGACCTTAAAGATC
>NW_009206382.1:0-14306 GCF_000690835.1 Fulmarus glacialis | reverse complement strand
TCTCTGGGCAACCTGTGCCAGGGTTTCACCACCCTCATTGTAAAAAATTTCTTCCTTAGATCTAGTCTAAATCTCCCCTCTTTTACTTTAAAACCATTCCCCCTCGTCCTGTCGCAACAGGCCCTGCTAAAAAGTCTGTCCCCACCTTTCTTATAAGCCCTCTTTAAGTATTCAAAGGCCACAATAAGGTCTGCCTGGAGCCTTCTCTTCTCCAGGCTGAAAAACCCCAACTCTCTCAGCCTGTCTTCATAGGAGAGGTGCTCCAGCCCACTGATCATCTTTCTGGTTCTCCTCTGGACTCGCTCCAACAGGTCCATGTCCTTCTTATGTTGGGGACCCCAGAGCTGAACACAGTACTCCAGGTAGGGTCTCACGGGAGCGGAATAGAGGGGGAGGATCACCTCCCTCGACTTGCTGGTCACAGTTCTTTTGATGCAGCCCAGGATACGGTTGGCTTTTCAGGCTGCAAGCGCACATTGCCGGGTCATGTTGAACTTCTCATCAACCAACACCCCCAAGCCCTGCTCCTCAGGGCTGCTCTCAATCCATTCTCCACCCAGCCTGTATCTGTGCTTGGGATTGCCCTGACCCATGTGCAGGACCTTGCACGTGGCCTTGTTGAACTTCATGAGGTTCGCACAGGCGCACCTCTCCAGCCTGTCAAAGTCCCTCTGGATGGCATCCCATCCCTCCAGCATGTCAACCACACCTCACAGCTTGGCGTCATTGGCAAACTTGCTGGGGGTACACTCAATCCCACTGACCATGTCGCCGACAAAGATTTTAAACAGCGCCGGTCCCAATACCGACCCCTGAGGAACGCCACTCATCACTGGTCTCCATTTGACATCAAGCCGTTGACTGCAACTCTTTGAGTGCAACCATCCAGCCAATCCCTTATCCACCAAGTGGTCCATCCGTCAAATCCATGTCTCTCCGATTAAGAGACAAGGGTGTCGTGCAGGACAGTGTCAAATGCTTTGCACAAGTCCAGGTAGATGACGTCAGTTGCTCTTCCCTTATCCACCAACGCTGACACCCCGTCATAGAAGGCCACCAAATTTGTCAGGCATGATTTGCCCTTAGTGAAGCCATGTTGGCTGTCACCAATCACCTCCTTATTTTCCATGTGCCTTAGCACAGTTTCCAGGAGGATCTGCTCCATGATCTTGCCAGGCGTAGAGGTGAGACTGGCTGGCCTGTAGTTCCCTGGGTCTTCCTTTTTTCCCTTTTTAAAAAAGGGGGTTATGTTTCCCCTTTTCCAGTCAGCGGGAACTTCACCAGACTGCCACAACTTCTCAAATATGATGGATAGTGGCTTAGCAAACTTCATCCGCCTCAGTTCCCCCAGGACCTGCGGACACATCTCAAAAGGTCCCATAGACTTGTGCACCTTCAGGTTCCTTAGATGGTCTCAAACCTGATCTTCTCCTACAGTGGGCAGTTCTTCATTCTCCCAGTCCCTGCCTTTGCCTTTTGCGACTTGGGCAGTGTGGCTTGAGCACTTGCTGGTGAAGACTAAGGCAAAGAAGTCGTTGAGTACCTCAACCTTCTTCATGTCCCAGGTAACCAGGTCTCCCATTTCCTTCTGGAGAGGACCCACATTTTCCCTAGTCTTCCTTTTATCACTGACATACCTATAGAAGCTTTTCTTCTATTTCTAGTCCAAAGTTTAATACACAATTAGAATTTACACAGTAGCTGTTAAAAATAACACTCATAACAGGAAAAGATCACTTTGATAGCAAGGGTGTCAGACTAAAATGCCATTCAGTAAGCATGGGATACAGGGGAAATATATAACTCCAAGACACAAAAAATAAACCTGGCAGCCAAACCTAAACCACATTAGATTCAGACAATTTAATAGCAGTAAGTGGAAAGCCGGAAGAGATGATTTTAGAGCCAAGTTATACTGTGGCTGGAAACACGTACTGTAGATCTTGCTACTGTTGAAAAGGTGATAAAGTATGTTAAAGGACAATCTGACACTGCTCAAGTATTTAAACATGCTACCTATTTTAGCAACAAGACTTCAGAGAGGCGTTTCCAAGTTTTGATATGGGTCACAAGTTAACAATACTTATTACACACAAGACTCACACTTCAGTATTCATCATTGTAATGATCAATACTGATGAACAGTCCTCAAAAGTTTTGATTTCCATTAGATTTTAGTTAACTATCACGAGAACTGGAAGTGATTGTAAGTCCGTAAGAATAACCGAAGAAACAAAATAAATAAATCATATTATATGAGAGTTCAAGGAGCTCACGCAGATTTACAGTTGAAAGAGTTCAAAGAGTGCTCAACTTGACTACACAGGGAGAATACACTTGAGAGAAGGACCTCACATTTAGAAGCCAGGAATAAAACACAATCCAGGTGCAGGAAGCTGATGCTAGAAATACGATTTTTTTTTTCCCTACCCAAGAAAAAACCCTGTTCCAATGATGGTGGTGTCACCACCAGTGCTTAACAGTCAGATCAATTGATCATAATGGTGTTTCCATCTATATGCAAAGAGCAAAAGAACAGCACTCTATATACAGCAGAATTACAAAAGGATTCCAAAGTTTGCAGACTGTTCCCACTCCACAGCAACCTCTTTTCGGGGAGCTTTTATTTACTTTTTAATAGAACCTTAAGGACTTCCATAATCTTAATAGCTTCTCTGCAGACAATCTGCATTTGCTTCAAGATAAGTAACTCCCATTGCTCTTACCTATCAGAAGAGGTCTAGTCTTTCACAGGTTGCTGTGAAGGAAGACAAACAGAAGAACTCTGCTCCTTAAATATCGCTACACTTTCTCTGCCTTTCTATATCAAGGGAAACTGGAGGACTTGTATTGAGAGACTATGCAAATTCTTTCATCACCTTATGAGTAAAGGGATACACAGTCAAAAGCACTTTAAAAAACAATTCTAGTTACATAAAGCCAGCAGGACCAACAGCTTTAATTTAGAACTCAATTTTTGTCTCTTAACTTGCAAAGTTAGCAGGAATCAACTGCAAACTATTTTACTACTCTGTCTTTTCTGCCTGGCATTCAGCTGCGAGGCTGTCACAGCAGGAACTGACAGTATCTGATGTGGATGGCAGAAAGAACAATACACCAAGTTCCAGCCCCATATCTCTAATCTGCTTTACTAGCATGCCAGAAGCAGTCTTCATGAAAAGCTAACAAAATTAAGTTTAATAAGCTATCTGTACTGGAAACAGTGCTTAAGTACATACGCGAATATACTACAGGAGCCCTAAAAATTGTTAGTAGTAAAGGAAATAAAAGCCATGTTTAGGGCTAAGCAACTAACGTGCACAAAACAGTACGATCAAATTCAAAGAAGCTTGCAGGAATGGGAAAGGACGCTTTTCTACACAGTTCTACCAAATGGCAGCACTAATCAGTTTGACAAGAACTCGTCATGGGAGGAGATACCATTTTGAAGGTAAGGGTGAAAACAAAAAAGTGTAGACTTCTAAATATAAAAGCTAGCTACCAAAGGATAAGCCAACCTGGACAAGTCATAACAAGGTCAAAGCCAATTCTGGAAGCTGAAAACCAAAGGAGATACTGGAGAAAGGACTGTAAACACGGATCATGGTATAGAATTGCAATTGCTTGATTTTGATTTTCCTCTTTTGTTAACTTTTCCTAGTTTTCTCACGAAGAACTTGACCTTTTGCTTTGCTGGAAAGTATCTGACTCCTCCTATAGGCTTATTTGGAGGCAAAGGCCACATCCTTTTTACTGCATATCATTTACTCAAGAACAGTGAATACGAGCCAAGTGGCATTGCAGATAACACCTGCAACATGAGACAGTGTCAGCACTGGGGCTTTTTCGCCTTTTTTGATGGTGGACAGAGAAAGAAATCAGAACAGAGGTGTTTCTCACCAATATGAGAATCAGTCTTGGAGCTAACAGAAAGCAAAGCATGATGTTTGGTGAAAAAGGCTTCCACTGGCAGGCCTAAGCCAGTGGCTTTCTGGAAAAGCAGCAGGTGATGAAGAAACAGTCCTTGGACTTCAAAGCAATTAATATCAAGATGTGGAAAGGTCTGATTTTTCTAAGATCTTAACTTGCCTTGATAATGTTGAAGAAGTCTATTCATCCTAACGTCCCACACCTTCACTGTGTTATCTGTACCAGCCGCAGCAATGCATGTACCACTGGGATGAAAATCCACATGATTCACAAACCTGTAAATTGCAGTTAAATCCCACTGTTTACATTCAATTCTTGCTAAAGATCAAAAAGGTCTTTTCAAGAAGGTCTTTTCAAGCTACATCATGATGCATCGAACATTACAGAAAGGAGGAAATAACCTGAAAATTCATATTGCTAAATTTCTCTTAAGACATTGCTTATAACCCCAAGTAGACTGCAGGATTATATCTAAGCATACTGTCTTCAACGTTTTGCATTACAGGAGTAGGAGCTGTAGATACAAGCCTCCTGAAGTCCGATGGATCTGACTGTCACAACAACATTTTCAAGTGTTCATTTAATGTTTGCATAATATACATCATCTATTAAATTAACAGGATTTCTAGAGTGGTGTGTACAAGACTGAACAAATATTTTTCTTCTGTTACTCTTAACCAGTTTTAAGATAGAACTTACTGAATTTGTGCCTGAAATCTTATGTTGTCACTTAGAAGGCAGCGAGGCTAAGAGCAAATTCCTTTCTGGACTTGTATGCAATCAACTCTTATTCTGAACACACAAGTACAGTAAAACCTTCAGAACCTTCAGCAAAGAGCACCTTGTAACTCCTCACCCAATCCATACAAGAAATTGGATAAAATTATTTACCCTTTGAGTATTCTTGTAATAAATGCTGAGAAAGCAGAGAGATTTCAATTGGTTGTTTGGACGAGTTACATTCTTAAAAGCACTGGAAAAAATAATGCTGTCTGAATTTGTCTTAGTATCATTGTATATCACCTGGAAAGAACAAAACTTTGTACTTAAAAATTCAATGCAACAAGAAACTAGGAAGATTCCAGTCTCAGTTCTCCAAGGACTTGGTTTGTGTTTCTGGACAAATTAAATTTTGCTGTGGCTCAATATTCTCCATGAAAAAAGATCCCAATTCAACAGCTGTATTTCTGAATATATAAAGTGTTTTTTGGAATAACTTTGTATTCAAAAATTTCAGAATGAAACAAAGCATCCGAGTATCAATCTTTCAGTACACTTTTGATCTTTTAATTTACTTCAACTCAGAGCAAAATAAAAAAGCTTAACAAAGCTAGAAGAAGAAATAAGAATTTAAGCATCTCCAAAAATAAGCAAGCATAAAGAAACTAAGGCTTGACGTGTTGGACAGTTATCAAAATATAAGCCTCAAGGTTCCAATCCGGACAAGTGATAAAAAGATCAAAGCAATTTTGGAAGCTGTCTTTGCATCTCATCCTCTGCTGGCTGCTTTTGTAATAGGTGCTAATGACTTTGTTTTAAGGGGTAGAAGTGATTGCCATGACAAGGACCTCTGACTACAGTCACAAAACAAGGTGTACATTCACCAGGCATCCCCATTTCAGCAATCATAAGAAGGTCAGTCCTCGTGCACCATCAGGTACTTACCCCCCATGCTCACAGAAGGAGTGTATACATTCTCTGCTGGTTTTATCCCACAGTTTGACAGTTTTATCATCACTGGCTGACACTATTAATCGTCCATCAGGAGAGAATCTAAGACAAGAGTTACAGCAATTAAGAAGTGTCCCCAAACTAAAGGAGTACAGGATCAACGGGATTTGGCCAGCTGTCAAGAACTATGATGAACTTTTCACCTACAGAGAAACCGTGGCTTTATCCTAAATACACATGTACATAAAAATTCCTCAGAAAAAATGAGATGGAAAACTGAAAACCAAATCTGAGACAGTTACCAGGAAATAATGTTTTTATTATGGCAGCACTTTCAGCATTTTGGAAGGAGCTCAGGTGATCATTTTTAGAGGCACAACAAGTCTAAAAGTAACTAAGCTGAAATAACAATTATAACGTAAGTGTCTCATTTCGCTTCTCTTAGTGACTTCAAGATGCAAAAGTCTCCATACTAGGTAAAAGCAAATCACTAGGCAGGAAAGCCTCCGCTTGACAAAGATTGCTGGAGAAGCATCAAGTGAGATCCGAGGGATCTCTCTGCAAGTCAGCAGTATATTTCAGGCACTATACACACTTGAATCACCCTGAATAGAATGATGCTCAGTCTCTGCTTTGAGGGATAAATCCCTATCTCTATTCATCAGAAAGCCATACTCACCTGGCACAGCGAACCCAGTTTATGTGTTGACTAAGTGAGAACAGAAACTTCTGCCTGTGAACCGTCCACACTTTGACTGTTTTGTCATCAGAAGCTGTAACTAAGGACTGGCCATCGCTGGAGAAATGAACACTTCTTACAGTTGCTGTATGAGCCTTGAAGACAGTAGATTCTCCTTTGCTATACAGAAGGAAAAAATACTTTAAAACTGCACAACAGGACAGCAAAGACATTATGTACCAGAAAACAAGCTTCTGTATGCTGAGCAGTACTATTAACCACCATTTCTATGGGAACTGCACGTGTTTACATTAGGAAGAAAATGTTGATCAACCCCAAACAAACTCATGCTTCATGAGCTATGCAGAATACACAGCTAAAACCAGTTGTTCCAGTTCAATACTGCAGCCCAATCCAACAGGAAACAACCCATGTTTCCTATAAAGGGGCAAAAATGCTATTGTTAATTTGTGCAACTATTTAAAACAACATTTATGGAAACATCAATATGAAAGAAGATGCTGAGTTTCTGTAATGTTTCCAGGTCCTTTGCTAAAAGGCAGGTGAGGAGGGAGGTAAGTGTTTTCACCATTCATCTAGACAGAGCCAAGCAGGCAACTACCTCACAGCTATTCCTGCAATGGCCCATACTCCAGCTGAATGCTTCCGATGCAGCATCACACAAGAAATAACACAACTGAATTCAGCATGTCTGATGTTGTACAACTTTGAGCAAGCTACCATTAACTCAGCCAGGCAAGACAAAAGACAAAGTATTGTTATTCTTCTTTACCCATCATCTCCAAATAAATGCAAGAGGCATTCTTCTGGCAAATAAATGTAAGGCATATTTAGAGATCCAAAGCACAACATATTTAGAGATCCAACAGGTATATGAAACTCTTGGTCCAAAATAAATCTCCAGCATGTACTATGCTACCCGGAGCTCCACATTCACGGACAGAAGAGAACAACAGAAAGACATGGTGGTTTGCTGCCTTCTCCATTAGGATTTAATAGACTTTACACTGAGGCTAAGGACTGCCAAAACTGTAAAGGCCAAAAAAATCAAAATACTATTTACCTTCCAGCAATATTCCCTCCCTCCTCAGAAAAGGTCAGAGCTGCCTGGTTTTATTTAATCCTTTAGCTGCCAGAAGGCAAGAAACAGTAAAGGTAACTTCTCAGGAAAGTTTTCTTTCTGTCCAAAACCACAGAAAATCCTCAAGTCTGATAAAAACTCATGCAGAAACATGAAATTACAAAATTCTGTCAGCATGGCTTATAAAAAACAAATTCCAAAGACAAACGTCCACACACCAGTATAGCATTAACTCCTTCAGTAACATATCGCCCTTGAAAGGGATTGCAAGTTTTCAGATTCTTTGGAAATAAAGTCCTGGCCCACAAACAGACTATGGGGCAGCTTCTCCCTTCCCTTTTAAGGACAGTGCAAAACTGACAAACTGAAGGTCTCAAACCTTGATTCAACCTCAGGGCTCTTCTTTTTGTTCTATCTAGAGAAGGTAAACTGACAAAGAATACTAAATAAACACAGATTCAAGGTGCCATGCACTGAGGTATTCACAACCGGCATAACCATAACAACTCCCTTTCCAACTTCCCTGGCCCTTTTCTGACACGGCGACCATACGGGCAGTTTAGACTACAGAGCTCACATCCCTAAGCAACCAAGACAGAACCACCCAACACATCATGTAAGTTCAGTTTTCCCATCACATCCCAGTCCTTTATTAAAATTTGTACTCTAGCTTCTGAGAAATCTAACAAGTTTACACTGAAATTTATTTTCAACATTGTTAGCAGCACAGCTCTGGAGATAGCAAAATGACAGTTAGTCTCTTTATAGCAGATTGATGAGCAGCAAGATTAAGTTTTAATCATAATCCACCTTGTGCCTTTTAATAATATATATGCTGACATGTCATTGTGATCATTTCTTCCAGGAAAGTTTAACTAAACTGAAATTAATTATAATTGAAGTTACAAGCTGCATATTTTAGTTTTATTGCACTATAAATTAAGTTTTAACTTCATGCAAATTCTACCATATTTACTGTTTAGTCACTCTGCCATTATGAAAGCACTGAGACAGTTCTGTAGCTAAAGGATAAACTGGAGTTTGCCCAAAAAGCGGGGCCTATACTTTTGTCACACATGAATAACAGCGTATCTGCCCCAGATGCGTAACTCATTCTGAATTAAGTGAGCACTAGGAATTTACGTTTGCAGGAGTTCAGGCATTCTGATAGTTTCAGGTGAGTGTCATGAGGATTAATGGGTAGGGGAAAATGGGGACATCAATCTAGTTTAACTTAGAGCAGGGTATTACTCTAGCAAACATTATCATAGATATTTAAAAGTAACTTTTATCACAGATTTTAAAAAGTCACTTTCAGAACCATGGCAGAGTTTACTTGTGGTTTAATAGATCATCGAATAAAGCTTCCAATGGGTAATCATAACCAGAATAACTCATCAAAAATAAACATCTAGAAATGCTTTCCCAGGTTCCTGAAGTGACATGTTTATCTTAAAGTTGGAATATGTTTTTTGCGTGGTTTTGTTTGGTTTGGGGTTTTCTGTTTGGTTTTTTTTTTTTAAATCCCTTTTATTTGCCACCACAATCATCAGGTCTGCTTCTGGACACAATCATTTAGTCTTTGATAGCAGCAATTTACAACCTCACAAGGAAAGGAACCTCAAATACCTTTATACATGCCTGTCCATTCAGCAAAAACAATCCCACTGTTTAGTGTGGGAACCAAGAGACCAGAGGAAATGCTGGCAGCTGCTTTTCTGCATCCTGACTGCAAAAAGCTTCTCATTACTTGCAGCAAGTTTTCAAGCAGTTCTGCAGCTCTCTCCTGTTTGTGTTGTATTTCAACTAAGTGTTCCTTGTTGAAGGCATATCACTTAAAACAATGCATCGCAGAGTAAAACAATAGAAGTTCTGAGGTCTCTCAGCCAATGATTGTCAAGGACTTGACAGGCATTAATGAGTTAAGGCAACTAAACACTACTCAAAAATGGAAACTTCATAAATATATATTAAGATGGCTAAGGTATTTAAAGGGTAAGTAAATTCTTATTAATCATATGCAAGCTCACAAAAAGTCAATACACAATCCGAAGTAGTCTTTCATCTTAATAATATGCCATCATTTACTATCAGTGGAATGCAGAGCTATTAGTTTGAGACCAAGAAATAAAGATTAAAGATACCTAACCGTTTTGTGGACTACAGCAAGCACACAAGCTAGTAACCTCCACCCTGCTCACAGAACAGGTATCTCCATCACTAAACCCCAACTTGTGTTTCAGCATCTTGCTTAACACTGGCAGAGAAACAAAGGATCAATTTGCTAGGAGGAAGGACAGACTGGGGGAGGAAGGGGAAGAAAAATCCAGTAATTCACCACTGAAAAGTTACATTAGTGACTTTTTATATTAGCATAGGAAGTTAATACTTTAAGCCTTGCAAAGGATTTTGGTTTTGTTTCCAATGCAATTTCAAGATCAAATTACCGCTCCTCTGTCAGAGCTGCTACATAAAATGGTTCTTCTTTCCTTCAAACAGACCCCAGTCCCATAGCTGGAGAACTGCTATCAAGAAGCAAGGGGAAATCCCCATCCATGGACAAAACACAAAAAGAAAGACAGAGGGGAATAGACACTTACACACTGGGAACCCACAAACGGACTGTTTTGTCTCTAGAGCCTGAAGCCACCAGGTGACCAGAAGGTGAAAACTGAACACACATCACTGCATCTTTGTGGCCCACAAAGCGATAGGCTCTCATCTGAGGTCTCATACTCCAGATCATCAGGCACGAATCCATCGAGCCACTTGCTGAAATAAAGAGACAAAACAAAACCAAACTTGCATTAGTTCTCCTCCAATTACACTGAAACCACATTTCACACTCAGTTCACCATCACAGCTTCCAGCTATCTCAAGCACATTGTCCTTTGCACTTCACCAAGGTATTGCATACTGTATATTTCATTAGTAATTCAAACAAAACAAAGTCATGCATTGGCTTGGACTGACAATTCTACTTCCAAGAGTCAGTTCATGCAACACCTGCAGAGGGAAAAGTTGCAAAACTTCTTCCAAATACATACACACTAAGGAAACACGTAGAAGGTCTGTGGACAGAAGTTCTCTCATCACTTTTTTATTGGGAAGCAGATGCAGCTATCAGCTGCAGCAGGATAAATACCAAGTAACACACTACAGATTAAGCAGAGAAGCCCTGTGACAGCTGGTGACTTAAAGGCAACCCAGCTACATCCCCCTCCAACATCTCTCTCTTGTCATTGCAAAACACTGATTAAAGCCAGCTCAGCAGTTCAATAATTTATGAAAAATCCAAGCTTGCAAAGAGATTAGAGCAGTGTTCAGTTTGCTATCAGCAGGAGGGGTCAGCAGGACTTCGTGGTACTCATGGGAGGCTTTAAGGAACTATGGATGGAGATGAGGTCGCTCCATCTACTCACACCCACTCTTCCATTCTCATGCCTATACTCACCTGCGGAAAGAAAACCCAACCAACAACCACCACAATTTGCCTTTACTCTTGGGCTTCCGAGAAGGGAAGAGGGCAAAGGCACTCTCCAAAGACAAGAAGGAAGAGAAAGGGCTGGAGGGAGTCCCCAGAGGACAAAGACTGTACTTACAGGAAGGCAGTTGTTCCCCAGGACAGATGGTGCTTTTTCAAGATCTCCCTCAGCAGCAAGAGCAAAGGGTCACACAAGTAGGAGGCAGAATTCAGGTGTGCATGCTACATCCATTGCAAGCACAACTGATCGCATCTTCCACAACAGCTCCCTTCTTTGCCTTGCATCCCCAGCAGGACACACTGCTTGCTGTAGGCAGTGGCCAGCTCCAACTTGACAGCAGCACATCTCAGATGAGAGCTCCCAGACATCTCCATGTCACTGAACTTCATACAAGCTACATCCCCCTCCCTATCTGACAGGGGCTGTATCAATCCCTGACAGGAATACCAGGCAACAGGTTTCCCAAATGCAAGTGTAAATTCCACTTCATTCTAAAACACCCCTCCTCAGGTCCCATCACCACCTTTACACGGTGAAAACTGAAGAGCTGCTCGTCCCTTAAAGCCCGACGTATTGTGCGAAGTCTGCAGCGCTGAGACCCTAGCGATTTGTAAAAGAGCAAAGATAGGCGTGCAGCAACATAAAGTCTCAATGACAGTAAAAATATCCCTTCAAATCCATTTCAATGCCTAAATAACAGAAAACTTTGTAGATTTTCCACAGGCAAATACAAAATATACACATCTTAGCCTGCCAACAAACCCAAGCTGCATCTGTGTCTCTCTACCTGAGTGCCAAGTGGGGCATATCTCCAGAGAGATCTTAGGATGTTCCTAGAAAACAACATCAGTTTGATGGTAGGTTCTGATATGGCAGTATCATAAATACAATATCTCAGTTCATTAGCGTTATGGCAAAATACCAAATAGATTTTGCTGGAAATGTCCTTTTATTTTACAGTGATTTCAACACAAAAATAACAGTCATCTCTTTTCCTGCTATTGATTCAGGATTAATATATACCCATTTCAAACAGGATCATTCATTATGCATGTCCCCCACAGAGAAACAAAAATCCTTACATATTTGTCAGTTCAATTGTTGGTTTTGTTTGGTTTTGTATTTCATATAGGCAACACCTTTCCTTAGCGATATAAAAATTTAAGGGGAGACAACTGTGTAAAAACAGATTGAGCGCGTGACCTAGTGTCAAGAGATTTGAACGTTAGTCATAACTACACTAAGTCATTGCCTGGCAAGGATATTAAGTTGCAATACCACAGCTTCCCCAGGACTGATGTTAAAAAATTCAAGGAAAATAATGCTCTGACATTTCAATAAAGCACTTCAGTATGATACTGCTTATATATGACTTGTTGGCAATAACCATTATCGTTACTGGATTGGGCAAGCAATCTAATGGAATAAAGAGACCAAGTCCTCTAGGTTTGGTTGGGTTTTTGGGGGGATGGAAATAGGGAAAAAGAACTTTAGAATCTCATAAGAGTCAAGTACACACAACTGACTCAACTGTACCGGGAAAAAAAAATATTCTTAGAATTTGTTCCCTTTCTTACCTGATCTCATTTACTAAAAATATCGAGACTAACCCTTTCATGGTCTAGATGGAGGCAAAGGTTCCCGTGCTACTTCCGAAAGGCCATTCAAAAGCAATGCTAAATTACATTCAGAGCACCCTTGCTAAATACTGACGGGATAAAGTTTTAGGGATACACAAACAGAATCACAAACGCAGAGCAAACTCTTGCTCTGCAATCGAAGACACAGAAGTGGAAAGGAAAAGATAGTAGACAACAATAAAAACAGCAGCAGGGAGAGAGGGGGTCCAAGACAAGTTTGATTCATTTTCATTTCCTTGCAGCTTCCAGAGTGTTGTGTAGGTTGCAAGATCCAGAACAGGATTACTACCAGCTAGACTGCTGCATTTCTATTTATTCATGCCTACTGCGCCCACTGCCTACCCACATATATTGCCTCAAACTATCATTTCTGCCTTATCTTCTCTGCGAGCCAAAACAATGTTCACCATGCCACACAGACTGAACGGCGACTTCACTAAGCCAAAAACCCTCCTGGTTCCTACTCAATGCATACATAGAGGGTTCCTGAATAGCAACTAGGACACAAGCCTTGGCATAACCACAGGCAGCTGTCTAAAGGGTAGAAATGGAAGATGGAGAAGAAAAAGTAAGGTTTTACCTTAAGTTGACTGCATGGGAAAGCCAGGTACGTGAAATGATAAGCAACGGTAGATGCCCCTAAAGCTCTAGCAGGATGTACACAGTCTGCCACCCCTATGGTTCAACAACATGATTTTTTCCAAAGCACACAGAAATGTTCATCCTGAAATCCTCCAAAATCTCTTCATCATGAAAACAAGTTATTTGCTCTTGTAGAGCTCAGTACCTCCACTGCTCCCTCCATTTAACTAAAGCAGAGAAGCTCTTTCTTTATCATCTGGCCATCAAAACACAGAGGGACAATTTACCCAATTGTTTCTTATTGAGACTGAAGTCCACACTAGTGACAGCATCTCTGTGGCCTTTGAAGTGTCTCTCCAGGGATGGATCTTCCTAGAAGACAATAAAGTTCAGACACCATAGATTAAGAATCATCTTCATACAACAAAACCATTTTATTCCTATGACAAGCGAACCAAGCCACATATCCACCCCGCAAAAGCCGGACAGAGATAAGAATACCGTGCAATGCAAAATGCGAATTTCACGTGTATCGACAAACTTTAAAAGAGGCAAATTATCCAAGCTGATAACCCCCTGGATCTTAGGTGACTCACGAATCATTCATGCATTTTTACAACATGCTGCTGGTGCAGAGACCCCAAAGCTGACTTTGGAGCAGATCAGCCATGTCGATGACCACCTGAGCAGGCAATCAAGCTCAACTTTGGTCTGACAGCTGCTCATCTCAGCCTGGGGGTAGCCAAGAGGCCACTGTTTGCACAGAGGGACAAATTTGCAAGACTTAACACACCTGTCAAAACAGACAGGTAGAATCAGAACTGCAGCAAAACAGACTGACCCACTACCCTTCCCTTATGTCTGGGGAACACAGCATGTCCCTACACAGCACCTTACTGCAAAGGCCAAACAAAGCCTGAGGTCAGCAAAAAAAAAAAAAAAAACAAAACACTGAGACAACTGTTACAAGAGGTTGTAACACTTGAAAACTGTGCAGACCTCAGAACAGGCTGATCAGCCTTCAATCCCTGCTCTCACACACACAGCCTCTGCCTCCCTGTCAACCCCCACCACAGCCTGCTCCCCCTCAGGATGTGACCGCAGCTCCAGCCTGCTCAAACAAGCAGCCAGCCCCAGAAGAGCCGGGCTGACCTCCCCCCACAACACCCAGCACCAGCCCTCCCCAGAGCCAGACCTCCTCCCACCTGCACCAGCCC
>NW_009206381.1:6919-21284 GCF_000690835.1 Fulmarus glacialis | reverse complement strand
AGCGGGACAGGTACGAGCTGCCAGCATCGGTGTCAGGCTGGGCAACAGCCTGGGGAAAAAAGGAGGAGCGGTCTCTTTGCCCTGGGGGTTTGCAGCTCTGTTTCCTAAGGCAGGGGATGCACGCGATGGCATCTGTGCATCTGCCTCCGTGCCTCAGATCTTCCTGATTTCAGCAGCCTCAGAAATGCTCAATTCCTGCAAACTTCCTGGAAATAGCAAATACAAAAATAGAGGTGATGAAGAGGAGGCTGAAGTACATGCTCAACCCCATTACTAGACACCAGAGAATCCACCCACGAGGAAAAGAAGCTTGACAGCTCGCAGGGCTTTTTGCCCTCCGAGATCTCGCTGCCAGCCCTGAGAAAGACGAAGCAACCGGGGGGTTTTGGGTCGAGCCGGGCGCTGACAGGAAAGCGACTCACGCCCGACTTCTCGCTCGGCGAGATGTAAATGAGCCCCGAGGCCGCCAGCCCGGGACCGACCCCGTCACCGCCAGTTATCAGGTCTCATCGAGTCACTTCTTCTGCCAGAATTTCTGGGAGGAAATTCTGATTTTTAAAGCAGGGGCACCCCCAGGCTCAGCGTCCCGCGGTGGGAAACCAAAGAGCTGAAATTTCGATAAAAGCAGCGCGATGCAGATTAATTAATTCCCGGCAGAGGCCAAAGTCCAAATTCACACCCAAGGCTCGGTTTGCCATCAGAGGGAATGGATCTCATCCCAGGGACGTGGCTCATCCCAGCAGGAAAAGTCCTCCCTGCCTCTTTAGGGAGCTTCAGTCGAGCAAAATAAATATTTATTTGGTGAATTTTGCTTTTCTGTGCACACGGGTTTTGTGCGCTGGAGCTCGTTTGTTTAATTTTTATCTATTTGCTTTCCAGAATTTGGTCTTAAGCCAGAATCCCTCTTTAAGTCAAGGTACAGGAGGCGGCTGTAACAAAAGCACCCAATAAATAGCTGCAAAAAGGGCAGGGGTTACAGGACGGGGAGGCATTTTCGCAGCTCGTTTCAGTGAAACTCCAGGTTTTGCCAGCGTATAAAACTGAGAGCAGCTCTCAGCGTCGGGGAGAAGGGGCTGGGGATTTTTTTTTTGCAGCTTTGTGGATTTTCAAAGCCTAAGCACTCATCTTTCGTAGGCAACGGGGCTCTTTCGGAGCCAGCTGAAATAGCTGCACCTGCAGCCTCGGAAGCTGAATCAGGCTCCCGGGCATGTGATGGAAAGATGCTGGTTTGGCAGAGAATTGGGTCTGTCCCAAATCCACCCCGAGAAAAGCTGTTTGAACATACAGGGCAGTGGGTCTGGCCGAAAGCAGCTCTGATCCCACAAGCCTCTTCTGGCCAAAAAAATAATAAAATGGCTAAAATTGCAGAAAAGTAAGGAACAGGAGACATATGATCGACTCACAAATATTTCTCATCTCAAGAAAAACCAGAAGTGTGCTAAAGCCAGCTCGGATTGGGGTCACAGGTAGAGCAACGGGTCCACGGGCCACCACGGGCATGATGCCCGGAAAGGCAGGATTGCCACGTCGTGCCCAGCTGATGGCTCAGGCTGGACGTGAACATTTACAGCACGCCAATAAAAGAGAAAACAAACATTACAAGTCATTCCCATCCTCCTATTTTAAGATCTGGCCCTGCCCTGTACATCAGATCATCTCTCTGGCAAGACCTCAGCATCCATCAGTGACGGCCACGCAAATCAAGAGTGAATTATTAAATTCACCGGGCTCATTTCCAGCCTTACCTCCGCCGACCATCCTCCAGGGACGCTAAGGCACACGATAGCTCGAGGACCGGGTCGTGATGCATCGACTCGTGCTGAATGGCTCCTGGTTGTTTGGAGATGAATGAAATCGCGGCGGTGTAAGGCGATAACCGGCGCGAGCGGCCCCGGATGATTCAACCTTCAGGCGCAGGCAAGGCTGTCGTCAGTCCTGCACTTGGTGCTGCTGTGCAAAAATGCTCCCCAGGCTGCAGTCATCGTTTCTAGCATTTCTAGCATTTCTCACTTTAGAAATAGGCTGCTACAAACTATATCAGTTTCATAAAAATCAGGGTGAAATCCTCCATTTTCCTCTATCGTGCTTAAGTGTTTCAACTACTCGAGAGTCAAAGTTAGGAGGGAGGACCAGAACAGACACGGCAGCCCATGCAGCGACAAATACAGCAACCTCCTTTCCTCCAGCAGCTCTAACTGCTGCTGTCACTTTACTACAAATACGAAATAATTTCTGAACAAGGCAAAACCAAGGCAAGGTTTTGCTTTCACGCTCCTGCTTTCACGCCGAGGGCTGCAAACCTGCAGCGTTAGACCCCTACATTGAAATGTAGTTTCAGACTCATGGCAAAAAGAGCTCCAGGCTAGGATGGGCACTAGCAAACCAGCCCAGACAGACGCCCGCCTGCCTGCCTGCTACCCAAAACCTTCCTGCAATGACATCTCTTGGCTTTGTGGCTCATCCCCAGGGTGAAAAGAAGCTTCACCCAGAAAGGCTGATAGGGGGAAAATGAAGAAGATGGGCTCTTCCATTCCCAACTGCCCTGGAGCACATCTTCCAGTGCTTTTTCTAAACACCCCAAACCATTGCCCTCCTTGAAACCCGATTTCCCCCGAGCCGTGACTACTCTGTATTTCATCAGAGGACACAGCCCCCAGGCAAAGGCTGCACAGCCAGAGGAAGGGGTTTCCAGGGGGTGGCTGGTAGCTGTCCCGGAGGGCTCGCACCGATCCTGCCCCGCTCCACGCCACGGCTCAGCTGGGGCTCGAAGTTTCTCCTGGGGGACTTGCATACCGTGACTTTGACTGCCTGGCACGGCAACCTGTAAAGCCCCTTGGTTTCTCACAACCCACGGCGAGGCTATAATTATACCAGAATTTCCAGTCTCTTGTACAGACCGAGAGTTTCCCACATCCACCCCGAGCACAGAGCCATACAGGCTGGGCACAACAGGTTCGTTTTCCCCCCCTGTGCTTGGCCTGACACTGGCCTCCTGCCTCGTCTCAGCCCCATGAAAGGAGACTCAGCACCGTCGCTTGCTGCGGCCTGGAAAGAGGAACCGAGTTAGCGCCGTGCACCAGAGATGCTCTCGGGCTCATCAGGAGGAACCCAGGAGATCCCTCCTTTTCCAGCAGCGACCAGTGCCGCATCCTGCCTGACGGGGAATAACCCCCTCTCTCCTCTCCCCTCCTCTCTCTGCATAGTCCATCTCTTGGCCATCACTTCATAGGGGCTGACCACCACAGCCATGAGCAGGTTAAGGGCATTAAAGACGTCTATGGAGAAGAGCTGTGCTGGAGGCTATGACCCACCGTGTTGCAGGCACGACCTGTGGTCCAGGCTGTCCCTCAGCCACTAGTTTTTGGGTTCAGCACAGCAAGACTCATCTGCCAGGCTTGCTCCTTCCTCTCCTGGAGATCTACTGTTGACTGATGTTGGTTGTAGGACCTGGGCTGGGTGGACGTTTAGGGTGCCTTGGTACAGCAGATGTTCACCCTTCTCTGTTGACTTCCTTCCACCAGCTCCTCCTTCACTGCATCAGTGACGAATCTTTCCCCCACCTGTCCTCATCCCTCACTTTCCCCCAACCTATTTGATCTCCTGCTTGGTGGTGAACACCACAGCCCACCTTCCCCACCTTCCCAACCACAAGACTCCTTCTTCCAGTCTCTCCTTGCCCTTGCTGGCAACACCACGAGGAAACATTTCCCATTGCCTTTTCCTTCCTTGCATGAAGTGCAATCAAGTCGTCCCTTCCCTTCTCCACATGAAAGCTCACTGCCCCAGGAGACAGAGCTGCGAGGCTCTGCCCATTTCTTCATGGAGCGGGTCTGCTCCAGACCTCAGTGGCAGTGGTGGTGAACATTTAGGAGCAAAGAGAGAAAACCCCAGAGCAGGAACTTGGGTAGAAACAGTAAAGCAAACCAGCAAATTCTAAATATTCGGAATTTTTACGAAAAAGGTGTCCAGACCTTCCTCCAAAATAAAAACAAACTATCTTTTCTGGGGCAGAGGTGTAAAATCATTCCCCAGACTGATCCCTCTCTCTATTTTCTAGCCGTGCTCACTGGGAAGACCAACCTGCAGACATGCCGCCTTTTGCGCCCTGCAGACGTGTCCATAAGCCAGATTTATCTCGGGGAGAAGTGGTTACTTCTCAAGAGAAATACAGAACAGAAAGATCCAGGCGAGGGAATCACTTGTTTCGAACCACCGTGCTGCTTCCACATACCTCGGTCCCCCCACCCCACGCCTTCCCCGGGGGCTGCAGCGCCCGGCTGATGGGGACCCGCTCTGCCATCGCCGTGCAAAAAATGGGGAAACGCTGATTTTGGTAGGAACCTCACCAGGAGCTCGAGAAGTTTCGGGTCCCAGGGTGAATTTACATGGTGTTGTTCTAAGGTGGGGAATGGGGCTGTTTGGTGTGGGAGGAGACCAGGGTTGAACAAGGAGAAGGGCATCCTTGGATTAACCAGTGGAGGTGACTTTGCTGGCATGGAGAGACCAAGGTGACTTTTGGTGGCCTCTGGACACGGCCGCTACAGCGTGGCATGGATGGAGACTTGGCTCTGGCGCATCGAGGCATCTGATGTCAGGGAAATGTGTGTTTCCTTTACGGCCTCGGTGAGCAAACAGGTTATTACTGAATCACAACTCCAGTTTCTGAGCTAGAGCTCAGCACCAGGCTAAGAGGTAGATGCAAACCCTGACCACAGCCAGATCCAAGCGCCACGCTCAGATCAGCTGGAGGCTGCCTGGTGGCTGCTGTTTGAGGGACGTCACTGACCTCACCCTCCAGCTGGGTGATAGAATTTGCTCCACGCACCTCTCCCTGTCGAAATACAACGGCCCTGCAAGCATCTGCACGGCACAGCTGCTTCGCACGGCACTCGGCTTGCGGGTGAGGGCAACCAGGAGAAGTCCCGTCCACGCGCTTCGCTCTCCAGCGCAATGGAGACGGTCGCTGCCACCTGCTCTCCCTCAGCCTCGAGTCACAAGACACAGACTACATTTTTTTTTCTTAAGGCAGCTGAGTTTGGCTCGGCAACACCCGGTCTTGCAGCAGAAAACAGCAGATATATGGAAGCAGTGCAGGATTCATGGCAGCAGCTCCCACACCCATGCGCCGTCCTCCAGCACCTCCCGCAGTGGAAATGCAGGAGATGAATTGAGATAAAACTCCCTTTGAAGCCCACCAGAAGAAGAACCAGGAACCGTAGCATGCTGGTGATCGATATTCTTGAAATCCACAGCCTACTTTCTCCAAAATTCAAAATCATGTTATCATTTGTGGTTCCCCGTAAAACATGCAGCACAAATAAAGAAGTTTTACGTAAGCCGTGTGAATTATACTCTCAGTGAGAACTGGAACAACTCTTCTGAACACCCAGCTACTCTCACACATTGGGGGGAAAAAAGAAAGAAAAGGAATGTTTGTCCAACTTGGAGCATTTTTTTAATTGCTACATTACAAAGATCTCTTTGTGCAACAGCCTGAAATGCCCTTTTTCTTCTTCCGATTTTTATGAGCATTTTAGGGCTGAGTTGATGTTCTTCCATCTTACTCTTCTGAAGAGGAATAGAGGCCCAGGTTATCTGGATGGCTTGTGACTCGCAGAAAAAGCTATCTGATTGTATTTTATGGTTCCAGCCACTTCGATGCATCGGGGTGTTTGCGTTACTGCAAGCAAATCACACGCACCAAAAATAGGCTCAGAGCAGGACACAACATCTAGGCGCATGCAAACTCGGGGGGAAGGGAGGGGATTTCAGCCTGGACCTTGGTTTCACAGTCTTGGTGTCATAATAAACGCAAAAGTCTGACAAAACAAAACAAGTATCGCCATATTTCTTCTCATCCCTGTGGGTTTTTGCAGCTGTGGCTTGGGTGGAGCCTGTTTTCATGACCTTGTATCTAGTATTATGGCAAAGACTTGCTGGAGGAAGAGGTCATCTATCAAAAATGGATTCAGAAAAGTAAGTGGCTGTCATGCTTGCTGGAGTTTGGGATCTCCTTTCCTCTGCATGAGACCTTTCTGCAGCCAAGTCTAGCTTGAGGAAATCGGCAGGCTGGCTGCCTTCCCAGGCTCAGATCCTGCAACTTCAGCCTCCTTGCCCTCAGCTCTTCCCAACGCCTCCTTTCCCTTCTTCTCAGCCAGCCCTGACGGAGCTGAGATGCCCAGAGCTGATGAGATGCCTTCGGACCATCCCTCCCCTCCCATTCCCTGCACAGCTCTGACTTTATAAGTGTGATTTGATGCATGAACCACATCCCACCAGCCATGTAGGGTGACCATCCAAAGCAAGCGTGAGTTGGAAGTGCCACATAATGCCAGTATGAGCACTGAGCAGTCACAACTCAAACAACGGTGTAAGTCCTTTGAGCTCCACCAGAGACAACTCTAGGTGGGTTGTTCTGCCAGGCTTCCTTCACAAGGCATCACTGGGGTGTCATTGGTGTTAAGACCAGCCAAGGGGGTACAAACCTCTTGGAGAGGGAGGTACAAGCATGCAGCTCTCCTGCCTTCTTGAGGGCAGGGAGATGTCCTGCCGCTGGTGACCATGCGAAGGAGGGTGCTTCCCATATTACAACACGCTCGCAGGAAGAGCCCAGAGATGCTCGTCGTGGACAGGCTGCTGTGCTGAAATGGGGCATTGAGCAATCAAACCAGTTGGAAACGCTGGTGTCTAGAAATAAAAAGTGACTGTTTGTTTTCTAACGCCTATAGGGGCCAGTGGGGGCCCACAGCAAGCAGCAGCAGGTTGGAGGAAGCAGCTGTAGCTGGTTTGTGTTGTATTCCTGAGCAGTTCAACTGTGAGCTGGGACCTGCGTCTGAATTGTGGTCGTCTCTCTGCACAGAGCACTTGGCCACCAGAGCTGGATGGAGATGGCTGCAGAGCTTTTCCTGTTTCTCCAGGTTGAGATGGGCTAAATCTCCAGAGCTTTAGCTGGACCGGAGCTCTGGATCCAAACCTCACCTTCCTTCTCCCCAGTCCAGCAAGCCTGTTCTCCATGCCGGAGATTTGTCACCATGTAACTCCTCACACTGTATTTCAAGCATGTAGGAGGGATGGGTGGAAGCTGGTGTCCTCATAGACACTGAATTCTGCTCCTGAAGCCACATGCAGTGGTCCTTTTTGCATTTGTTGAAGGGCACGTCATGGGAAACTACCAAAGCACATTAAGGAACGAGACGGATAACACTGCAGGATATAACCAGGCTCATTTTATCCCAAGGAAAATGCTTCCCAGTGGCACAACTGCCTTCCAGCCATGACAAATCTCAGGAGTAAGGTTGGCTTTGAACCCAAATAACACCCCAAGTCAGTGACCAAAACATCAGATGGGGGCTGCAGTGGTTATGAAGTCCTTTGCAGCACCCAGAAATCAAAGTCCTCCACTGTACACCGTGGAGTAGATGTCTTTATGTTGGAAGACCTTAGAGAAGGGGTCAATAGAAAATTCCCCCACATTGTCTGCCCTGGCCGATATGAGGAGTGGGTAAGCATACTGCTGCTTCCCAAACATGCTTGAGGAGATCCATGTATCTCCTGCAAGGAAAGGTCAGTCTTCTCCATGGAAACCAAGCTACTCTCTCCTTTCCATGGGAAACTTTCACTCTGCCCTTCAGCTCCTGAAGGCAGGAGTTTAGCAAGGGCATCTCCCAGAAAGTACCTTCCAGTGCCTGCAGGGATTGCAGCCCTCTCTGCAGGAGCAGTAGGACCCGGTACCTGCGTTGGCCTTCCCGGGAAGCACGAAATATTTCCACATCAGGTGGGAATTTGATGTCATTACTGCTCCAACTCAAACACAGGCTCAGGGTATAGGAAACTACATTTGGACAAGCAGCAAGCGTTTTGGGGAGGACAACCTTTGAGCTTCTCATTCATGCTACCCACAATCCTGCTACACCGGTGAGGATCATTCATTGGAGCGGATGCAGCCTGTGCCACGGATGCTGTATGCAGTGGGTACTGCATCCCCAGGATTTGGGGATGGGACCCCCACCTGAAGACATGGGCCACTGTTGGGACTTGTCAACAGATGAGCCATTGACAAAGAAGAGCCGACACCAGACGCCGAGGTTTCACTTCAGTGAGGCCATAGAGAAGAACCCAAGTGAACAGAAACCAACGAAAGTATTTGAGTCCCCGGTCACCCAAAACCACTAAGATTTGGCGCAGCTGCACCGAGCAGCTCACCGGAGCTGCCGGGGACCAGGCGAGGTGCAGGGATGGGTGGCCAGGATGCAGGCGCTGCCTCCGGGTCGTGGTGCTCCCGGACACCACCAGCACCAGCTCCCCAGCCGGGGCGGTGGGGACAGCAGCACCCTGCCTGCCTGGCCAAGAGATTTGCGGAAAAAATGAGAGATGTGCAGAAATTCCTCCTGGTTTTTACAAAAGCCACCGTGAGTCTGGGCCAGAGCATCCCTTAGTGCAATCTGGCACAGTTACCTCGAAACCTGTTCCCGTCTGCCGGAGCATCTGGTTCTTTGTCCGTGACTGAGCGTCGGCCTTGGAGGCTTCTCTTGTGTTGGATTTTGGGTGTGGGACAGAGCTGGGGAAGTCCAGCTTGGGCCAGGCATTAGGCACAAACCCAACTGCAAGTTCTACCTGAGCCCTGAGCAAAAAGGGGACCCCTGCCCGCCGTCACGCACCCCGCCGCATTATCCTTCTTGCATCCCACCTCTGCCATCAGACCCTGTCCCACGGTTTCCTTCCCAGTCCCTCCACACCCACCAGTTGTCCCCTTTTGGACACGGCTTGGAAGCTGTTCAGGACAGGAGCCGTGTTGCTGGTTTTATGGAGCGAGGCGCAGCACAGTCCCCAACCGAGCTCTGGGCTCTGAGGCACGACGGTAAGACTAAAAATAAACAGTGCAGCCGGGTCCAACAAAAGTTCTTCCGCGGTCTTGGGGTGGAAATTGAAAGAGCCCTGAATACGTAGCAGGTGGCTCCAGGCGAGCACAAGATGGTGGTTTCTGAGGAAGGACTTGCACCAGGACATCTGGGGAAACCGCAAGTGGTGTTTATGGTGTCCCAGCCTGCAGCCCATCATGTGTTTCACAAGTGGGCACGTGTTGTTCCAGCGCAGACCTCTCCCCCGCTGGCTCCCCCCACCAGGCACCTCACCCGTGGGAGGTGAGTCTTCCTCGCGCTCTGAGGGAGCACAAAGGAGAGGGTTCAACCCCATGGGGACACCGCAATGGCCCTCAGGAGGAGCAGGGAAAGGCTGGGGATGAATGCTGACGGTGCACCTACAAGGTGCAATCCTCACCTCTGTGACCAAGCATCCCATAAGAGCTCACAGGAGTCGGGGACTTCGTTGCACTTAGGATCCTGGTGCATCCTCAAAAATCTTGATCTGCAGCCATCTCTGTCACAAGCACCAAAGCCACATGCTGTAATGCCTGCAGGGGACATGCACAAGGGCGCAGGCAGGACTAGGAGCGTCCCACCAACATGGTTGGGGCATGGAGAACAACTTAGCCGTGGAGTGGGGTGCTCATAGCATAAAGAGCTTGGGATGCAGGGCCTCCCTTAATCCTAATGTATAACCACAAAGTTTCAACTGGGTTTCCCATCTCAGAGCACTTTTTGGGTGCTACAAGTTGTGCGTGGTCTGCTGTGCACCCACTGCTCTTTGGGACAGAGGCTGTAACTGCTTACGCTGGAGGGATATAGGGGGGTCAGCTTCAAGTCCCACAAGAGCTGAACGTTTAATTATTTTAGGGAGGCTTCACTGGGAAGGCTGAGTTGCTCACCCCAAAACAGCTAGCAATCCTGCAGACAGAAAAACTCCCTGGCAGAGGTGAGCTGTGGTCAACTCACCCCACGTCAGGGTCCTCACATCTTAACACACTTGTGCTTAGGAAGGTCTCTACCATCAATAGAAAAAGGCAGAGCAGCAAAAAAGATCTGCTGCACTTTAATATCCAAGCAGGGAGGACAGCTTTGCATCCATCTCCTAAGGAGACTCAACCTCCAGCTGCCTGGATCTCCAAGCATCCTCTTCACAAGTGCCTGCACCCCCCAGTACCTTGGGTATCGGGATCACCCCATGAAGACTGGTGCTTCCCTGCCTGCACCCTTTGGCAGTGTTGACCCAGAGCACGCAGCAGAGCCTGCTATGGGGAAGGAGCTGGTGGTGTTTGTCCTTCACAGGGGGCAAGGTGACAGATCAAACATGGTCTTCATGCCCTTCCAGAACCTCTTGAGGTGCTGCCCCAAACACAGGCTTGAAGTGAAGGCAGGTGAGGGTACAGATGCTCAGCCTCCACTGCTACAAGATTGACTTTGTTTGACCAAGGCAGATGCTCCCTTTTTCCTCTTGGTTCTCCCCAAACACCACCCACCTTCACTAGACCAGGCCCCATGAGAAAGGTAGATGGAGAAGACAGTGGGGAAAGGCTCCACCAGGCAATAATGGGGGAAGGACAAGAGTATGCCTTTGAGCAGGACCATAAATAACTGCCCCCCATCCCATGACCTTAGAATCATAGAATCATTAAGGTTGGAAAAGACCTGTAAGATCATCAAGTCCAACCGTCAACCCAACACCCCCATGCCCACTAAACCGTGTCCCTAAGCGCCTCATCTACACGTCTTTTAAATATCTCCAGGGATGGTGACTCCAACAGGTCAGCCTGTTCCAAGGCCTGACCACTCTTTCAGGAAAGAAATTTTTCCTAATGTCCAGTCTAAACCTCCCTTGGCGCAACTTGAGGCCATTTCCTCTCGTCCTATCGCTGGTTACTTGGGAGAAGAGACCAACCCCCACCTCGCTACAACCTCCTTTCAGGTAGTTGTAGAGCGCGATGAGGTCTCCCCTCAGCCTCCTCTTCTCCAGGCTAAACAGCCCCAGTTCCCTCAGCCGCTCCTCATCAGACTGGTGCTCCAGGCCCTTCACCAGCTTCGTTGCCCTTCTCTGGACATTGGAGCATCACAGCCCAGGTCAGAGGGCTGAGGGCACCCAGGTCAGTGCAGCAGCAGATGGGCAGGGACCCATCTTCATGCTCCCTGCAATGAAGGCCCTACAAGCAATATCCTTTTCCTCCCTCCATTGTATTACAGCATTTTGGCTCATTCCTCTCCTGCCCCAGAGATGAAACCAGGCAGTTACAGAGCAGGAGGGAGACAACAGCAGAGGCTTGACACACACCCCACCGCAGGGAAGACCAGGGCAGGAGGGAGACGGATACACCAGGCTCTCCCCACCAGAGATATGACACCCCAATCATTGCAACCAAAAACCACATTGCAAGAGAAATACAAAATATAGCACTTTAATCGCAGGAAGATAAAAAAATTACCAAAAAAAAAAATTAATAAACCTCAGGCATAAAATAAATAGGCAGCTTAGTAGCACGCACACGTGCGCAGTCCTGGTTTGCCTCAGCTGCAAGGCACAAGCCCCATGCCCAAGCAGCTCCCCGGTGCCGGGTGCGCACACGAAGCGTGTTAATGAGGATTTACACATGGATGCCGCTGCCTGGTCACGCTTGGGAGAGACCAACACATGCATTTGGGAGGGTGAAGCCAACCTATTCATACTATGCTGCAATCTTTAAAATTAAAGATATTATATATTTACGTAAACTCTGTCTCTAGTTAGGAAAAATTAAGATTCCCTAGTTCTTATATTCAACATTTACATACATAATCCCTGCATCGGTTTCCAAGTTTCAAAATACTTTGGTAGATAGACACATAAACCTTATAGCAAAAATAAAGAGGAATTTGAGAAGGTTCTCCTTGGAAGGCATACCCTATCCTCCATCAGCAGGACTCTTTGGGGGAAAACAAACTGATTTCTGGAAAGAATTTCCTACATTTGAGCATTTTAAGGCTTTTCCAAGAGTCACCTCCTACCAAATCGCTATTCTCCACAAGGTCCGAGTTGCAGACTGCTGGGACAGGTCATTATAGCTGCTGACTTTCAGTTTTGCTTGACTGGCCGTTAACAAAGACAAGACAAAGCCCTCTCAGCCCTGACCCTCCCACACAGCGCAGACGCTCCCTCCTCCCCTTGCCATTAGCTATAGACAACGGTACCGGGACTACCCGGCTTGGTACAAAAGTCATTTTTAACAGCAAAGCGTCTGCAGGACAGACACTGAGCATCCAACCTACTTTCTCATGGCAATTTTTACTGCTGTATTTATACAGACTCTAGACTGGAAACAGCAAAAAACAAAACCCAACTTTCCAAAATGGGAATTTAGGCACTAATGGGACCAAACTGGGTCTAGATCAACTCCAACCACCACGCTATGTCTGCAGAGAAGGAGGCTCAGACGGCAATCTGTTGGTTTTCTCTGAAGAGCGGCCGCTGGTGCGTCGCACAGATGTCCTGGAAGATCCTGTACACCTGGTCATGATGCGTCTCATCAGCTATGGGGAGCATGGGGCTGCTGCTGCAGGTCTTCCCAGCCTCCTCCACCACCTGCCTGACACACAGCTGCTCCACCTACGCCAAAAGAAAAGTCATGAAGACACTGAACGAAGAGGAACCTCTTTGGGCATCTCCCACTGCTGCCATCCACCCCCACCAGCCCAGGCAGCAGGGCATGGGGTGGGAGAGACACGGTAGAGCAGTTGTGCCCAACAGACCCAGGTGGCCACATCCAGCCAGGCCAACAGGTCCAACTCCACAAGCCACCTTGGCAAAGCACCTCTAGGAGAAAAAGGAGCAGTCACAAGAGCTCCTTTCCCAGCAGAGGGAGGTGAGGACAGGCTGGGGGATGTCCCAGCACATGCAGAATGATCCTCTGGTGCAGACGCCCAAGGTAAGAAGAGGTGACGAGGTCAGAAAGTTGTGCAGGGAGGTGTAGGACCAGTCTCTGAACTTGTAAAATCCCCTCCAGGACCTCACAGTCTTGGTGGGTCTCTGCTTGCTCAAGGGTGGATGCAACACCCTCCCTGAACCCTCCATGCCATGTCCCTGCTGCCACAGCCTTGTTGGCCCAAGGGGGTCCCACACTGGGTGCAGGCTCCAGAAACACCCTATGTGTTGCCCCAAGGCTTTGAGATCCCAGAATTGCTTCAGCTTCTCCAGGGAGAAGTTTCTGGCCAGAGCCATGGGGACTGCCCCTCTCATCCCATCCCCTCCTTCACCCTCCCAAGCGTTTCCCAGCCCCACTGCTGTCCACCACGCTTGTTCACCACATCTGTTGGCCGCTCGGCTTGAGGCTGTCCCTTAACTCAACCATTCCGGGGATTTATTCCCCCATTTCCCACAGGAGAGGGCAGAGGTCCCAGTGCCAAGAGGCAGGAACAGGAGGAGGAGAACAGATTTTCTAGCAGTTTAGAAAAGCTTTTGCCATTTGGGAGCTTTGTTTGCAAACATCATCTACCCAGATCAAGGAGTCTCTGACAAGCAACATCCCAAGCACCTCTCAGGAGGCTGTGGATAAGCTAATGCTCATGCCACACCTGCCACCCGACCAACTCAGGCACCCCAATGGTCTGTGGCTCCCGGGGTTGAAGCTAGAGCCCTGCTTGTGGGGGAAAAAGGGCAATATGGTCCAGACAAGGGGGGGAAATTCAACAGCAGAGCCCCAAAGGGCAGCCGTCCGTACCTGGACAAGGATGAGCTTACACCGCAGGGGCACGGCGTCTGGGAACTCCTCTCCGAAGCACAGCATGACTCTGCTGTCCGGGAAGCGGCCCTGGTTGTTGTAAAACTGCTGCAGCTCTGCAAGGAGAGGGGAACGGTTGGAAGCTGCCTGCCACGAGCTGCCAGCCTTTGCTACACAGCTTCAGGACCAAGCACCCTGCCATGGAAGAAAGCTGTGGGCTCAAGAGAAGCCAGCTTTGCTGTGGAAAGCCTCCAACCAGGAGGACTTTGCCAGTGACACAAGACACCAGGTTATTTCCTTCCTAGAAAGAACATCAGCTACTCATCCAGAGCACTTGGGTAATCCATCGGTGATAGACAGTGATGACTCCAAAGTGCTCCAAGGCCAAGGGCTCCACCCTTTCAACCCCACCAAGTGGATGAAGCAAAAGAGGGAAATGCCCCTACAAACCTCTGAAGAACACGTTGGTGTCAAATATCTTCACCACCTCATCCCGGTCCAGTTTGTTGGGCCTGTCCTTGTAGACCATGGTGTTCCCACTCCAGAAGACCCTGCCCTGGCACAGCCTCTTGATGAAGATGCCCTGCTTGTTGCTGTGCAGCAGGACGCCCCTCTCCAGGTGCCCAAAGAGCTTCCTGGTGATCTGCTTCTGGCGGTCACTCTGGATGGCATCGGCCGAGGGGAACTGCACGTGCTCCAGGGCATCTGGGGCGTACCGCTTCTCGCCGTGGCTGGAGGGCTGGCTGAGCGAGATCCGGCAGCCCTCGGTGCACGAGGTGGTGATGT
>NW_009206381.1:4835-6900 GCF_000690835.1 Fulmarus glacialis | reverse complement strand
GGCCCCCGCCGTAGTAGAAGCTGATCACCATCTGGGAGTAACCTGGGAGGGGATGGACACATACGCCACCCATCAGGAGAAGACAAACCCAGCCTGCTCTTCACTGCAATGCCCAAACTCTGCGAGAGCAGCAAAATTTCCTGGCAGCAAATCTCACTTGATGGAGGAGACTGCCTACTTGCCAGAGGACATCTCCTCCAGCACTCAGCCCGGTAGCAGCGCTGATCAGCAAGCGAGAGCTCCCAGTACCAAACCCCTTCCTCCTGCCTTTGCTCCACACTTCCCTTGCTGCGGGCTGATCTCCCCACGCTAAAGGCACAGCTGATCCCAGCACCCCGGGGCAGCCCCCCGTACCAGGGCCCATGGCCACAGGACAACAGGCAGGATGCGTCCCTGCTCAGCGTGCAAACCCTGCGGATACTTGGGGAGGGCATGGGACCTCCCAAACCCAGAGCAAAGCCTCCCCCCAAAGCAGGGAGCAGAGTCAGAGCCACCTTCTGCCACCACACGCACGAGGCCGAGCCCCAGAGAGGCTTTTGATGGCCACAGTCAGCAGCCGAGCAGGGGAGCTGCCTTACCCGAATGATGCTGCTCGTAGCTGGAGTATCCGTTCATCAGGGGCAACGCTGCGGGCAGAGAAAGCCGAGTTGTGCCTGCGTGCCCAGCTCCCGAACCCCGATCCCCCCCGTTTCCCCTCCACCAGCACCCCAGTTTTCTCCCCCAGGCACGTCAGGCTTCCTGGCTCCCACACAGGAGATGCCAGAAAATACTCCCAGGTGGATTTAATCTTGTGCAACGCGCACTTTTGGGCGCCTGCTACCAACCACAGTGTTCAGAATTAGTACTTTAAGCATTCTTAATAAGGAAGATAAAATAAAACGGTTGTCCGTTATCCATTGCTGTACGGGAAATTTTTTCTGCCCCGGACAAAAAGCTCGGTCCCGTTAAACACTGCAGACGCTGTCGGCTACTTACCGGGGCTGGGCTGCTGCACCCACCAGTCGGGTATCAGTGGGTTTCTGCAGGTCTCCTGGGGGGGTGAGGGGCTTCTCTTGATGATCCCCAGGTACTCATCTACGCAGGGGGGCTGTGCGAGACCAGACACCGAGATCAGAGCGGGTTTGATGCCTTGGGCAGCCGCCGCCCTGCACAGAGACACTTGCAGTGCTCGGAGAGGGTCCAAATGGCAATGCCAACAGGATGCCAATGAACTTTTGGGGTTAGAAAGAGCAAGTTTGGCATTCCGCAGGCCGTACACCCTCAAGAACTACTGAGCAGAAGCAGCCCAAGGTGACACAGCCGAGAAGAGGAACAGAGCTGCAAAACAGCCTCCATCCCCCGGCGAAGGTCTTGCCTGCCCGGATGCAAATTGAAAGCGCGAACCATTCATCAGCAACCGTGTCCCAGCGCTGGCTCGCATCAATGAGCTGCAAAACCCGGCGTCACTCGCTTTGCAGTGATTCCCAAAGCTTTGCAGATTGAACTTTAGGAAGGCAATGCTTTATCGGGCAACTGCCTGCTATCCATCCACGGCGACCTGCAGCCACGGTGAGGGCTTACCTCTTTAATGAGGTCATCGATTGCAGAGGAACTGCAGTCCATCTCCGTGACGTCATTCAGGCTGCTCCCGTTGGCAATGCCCGCTTTGCCTGGAAGGAGAGGCCGGGGTGCAGTGAGCACACCCACCCCCTTGCCGCGGCTCATCTCGACGCTGGGTTTTAGAAACCCTTCACCCCGTGAAAGTTATGAAACCGAGAACCACAGCACAGCAGAGCCATGTAACAGCACCTCGGGGGGGGCTCGCAGCCCCCTCCAGCTCCACCCAGAGCTGCTTTTCAGGACCAAAAACCAGTCTGCAACCCATTGCCCCAGTGCACGGTGACCAGCAACAAGGCAAATCAAAAATCTGACCGGTAGCAGAGACAGAGCTAGAGCAGAAGGTTGGTTTTTTTTTTTTCTGAGCACCCCAGAGACCGGGGTTGCTGCTGCTGCTTCTCCTTTTTCCGCCAGCCGCCCCGAGCGCAGTCGTGCTGCCGGTGGGAACCTGCAGTGGCATTTGCATAGC
>NW_009206381.1:2406-4729 GCF_000690835.1 Fulmarus glacialis | reverse complement strand
TTTTTTTTTTTTCACAAGTTTTTTACTTTAAAAAAAAAAAAAAAAGGAAAAGCGCACACATGCCTAACCACAAATAGAGATATACTTAGCACGACCTGCGCCGCACCGGACATCGCAGCAGCAACTGCTCTCTGCGAAATTATTGCTACTCTAATCACTGCTGGCAAGAGAGAAGGGATTTATTGCAGCTCCCTGCCATGTGCCCAGGGCAGGCGTTGGGAGGAAAAGGGGTTGGGGCTCAAGTACCCCCCAAGGGGGGAAGGATTTTGGATTGGCCCCTACAACATCCTTATGGGATGGCAGGTCATGCAATGCTGCAGTTATCCCCTATTTCCTAAGCAGCTCTTTAAGAGAGTAGAAAAAAAAGCCTGTCCTTCCTCCCCCGCTCCCTGCAACTGCGGTGGCACAGGGGACATCTTCTGCAAAGCAGGACAAGCAAAGCACCACGGCACAAGCGCAGCGTCTGGCCAGGAAGCTCCGCTCAGATGTAGGTCAGTGGCACAAGCCTGTGGTTACTCGCAGGACCGACCTGCAGCTGGGGGTCAGTCCCTTACGGGGGCACTCACATTTCTGTTCCTCCTCCGGCACGATCCTGTAGACCTTGTAGGGTTCAGAGATGTCCAGCTGGGACCTGTCCGTCACCTCCTCAAAGTCGGGGCTCTTGTTCAAGGCGCAGCGCAGTCGTGTCTTCCACGTGGCCGGCTCCGCTTTGTCGCCTTCTTTGAACTTGCCTTTGAAAACAGCCCAGGCCTAAAACAAAGCGACAAAAAAAAGAAATCCTCCACGTGAGCTCTGCAAATCCCCTCAACCCCTGGGGTAAAGGAGCTGGGGCTGCAGAGAGCATTTTGCATTTTGCTCTCCCCGCCCCTCTCTGCCCCTTGCACCCTCTCAACCATCCCAGGCGTATTCGCCGTTTCGCTCCTAGACTGCGGACACGTGCACAGCCACCGCGCGTGGGGACGGGTATGTGGGTGCAGAGCAGCACCACCTGCCCCAGCGATGCACCCGGGTGCAGGAAGGGCTGCAGCACCCAGGTTTTAAAAAGCAGAGGTCAAGATCATAATATGTGGCTTCACCTCTGCACCGACAGGTCAGGAGCTGCTGGGGATGCGAGGAATCACTGCTGAAGCAGTGGTGTTCCTAAAGACCTGGTAACACCTCAATTAAACAAAATAATCAAGGTAAGCCTCATTTGCCAGCTCCTGACTAATAAGTGAAAGCTGGTTTCTTTTTAAGATCAGAATGTCATTTGTGCTTTTGGTGTGAGATTACATTTTACCACTGAAGGGAGATTGCAAAATATGTATAATGGAGACTGCAAATTATGTATTATTTTTTAAATATACATATTTATTTTATAGATATCTATATATTTTCAGATGGCTGAATTCAATGCCATCCTCATAACTCAATGCTCCCGAACCAGCCACTAACCAGCTGCCGCTGCCCTGAAAGTGAACTCGCTCACCGGTACAGATATTTGGAAGCAGGGGCAGAGGGAAGGGAATTCCTGGGGAAGAGCCTGACCTTTTTGGTTCGGGATGGAATTTTCCAGTTTTTCCCCAAAACTGGAAATCCCCCCTTTCAGTGAAATCCAAAACTTCCTTCCCTCCTGCAAAGTCTTGGGGTTTTTTTGGTAAATCCAGCCTTTTATCAAGAATAGCCTGATAAGAAGTTTAGAGCAGGTCAAAAGGAGCATGTCAAGCTCCTTCTCGTGTCAGACCAGGATTCAAACATGCTGAAAACAAACCTAAACCTGGCACCAGCATTTGGCAAAGAGGGACAAATACCCCCAAAAGAGCCCGGGAGACCAACTGCGGGGTGAAGCATCTCCTGCAAGGGTTAGAGATGCAAAATCCACAAACAGTGTGGACATCTCCAACCAGCGGGACTGTCAGCAAGGAAAAAAAAACAGCATCACCGAGGCCAGGAGTTGTGGAGAAAAGGTATTAACCATCTGTCCCTACCTTGAAAATAGAGGCATCCACCTCCTGGTTGTAGTCCTGCTTCCCGGCGTGTTTCCAGGGGATGCGGAACATGGTTTTCTCCTCATTCTCCCAGATGAGCCCAGGGTACAGCTCGCTATCGATCTGCTGCCCCCCCCCGCCGTTGCGGTCGCACATCCTGGATGGAGCGAGAGGTCCGAGCCCCGTTAGCTCCCCCAGCACCGTCCCACCGCAATCGGGGTACAAGGGATCGTGCCGTGCTCTGGTTTGCCACACGCACAGCTGGTAGTGGCACTGCCTGCAGAGACAAGCAGCTTTCGGTGGCTCTGCAAGTCCCACATGCCAACGTACATTAAAATGCGCCCCCCCCCCCCCCC
>NW_009206381.1:1496-2375 GCF_000690835.1 Fulmarus glacialis | reverse complement strand
CCCCGCTTCTTTTGTAATGAAAAAAAATCAAAGCAGTTTCCTCTGAATTGCTACGAATTCTTCCTCCAGCTCTATCAATCAAAGCTCTGCTCACAGAAACAAGCTGACTTGGTGCTCTGCTTACTCCTTTTTTTTTGCTGTGGGATAAGTCACATAGGAAGCAGACGGACAGGGATTAAAGTACCCAGTTGTGCTGTCACCTGAGCAAGTGACACTGGGACAGGCATCCCGGGGCAGACACCCTTTAGCGTCTGCGGAGACAGGAGCCAAGCACCATCCCCGGCTGGTCTTGGCACAAGGGTCTGCCCCGGCAGAGCCAGCAGCCCCTCTCGCCGGGCACTGCCGATTTGGGGAACAGGCACTGGTTCCAGACAGCACCCGGAGTCACCGCAGGGATGGGTGCCACACAACCCATCCCCTCGAACAGAGGACCGACGCGTGGAAGGAGCGGGGTGAAGCCACCCTTGCTGGGGACCTCAGGTCACTTTTAGCCAAAACCGCTGGGTAACTTCATGGAAGACCCAGGAGGAAGCTTCTCCCACCCAGCTAGAAGCAAAATGCCAGGCTGAACCCTCCCGGCATCCCCTGTCACCTCCGTGGCAAGATCTGCAGGGACTTCGGGAGTTGGTGGCCTGGCAGAAGTGTCCAGAAGCCCCAGGATCAGCCCTCCAGGCCTTTTGGGCTCACAGCCCTCCTCCAAATTTCACCGGACTGCCTCTCCCTCATTCTTTTTTTTATTTACTGCCCCATGGGAAGGTTTTGGGGAGAAGTTGAGGATGCTCCCAGCACAGCCCGAGACCTGGTGGTCCGTGCTTTACCACGGGCTCACACCAGCTCAGTGCCACCAACTTCTGTCCCTTCTCCATCACCCTACTGCTG
>NW_009206381.1:1093-1433 GCF_000690835.1 Fulmarus glacialis | reverse complement strand
AGCCCCTGCTTTTAGGGATGGCAATAGCTAACACAACCAGCCAAAACAACACCAAGGGCACAGCTCTGGATCCCAGCTACCCCTCCAGGATGTCCCAAAGCACCTGCCGGAGCGTTTCCCCAGAGGGATGGGGTTACAGGCAGCCTCTCCACAGGCTCCCGCACCGAACACCTTGCACCTGCGTTACCCCAACATGAAGAGCCTCAGAAACACTCCCTGAAAGAGGACTCTCTTCTAATCCAGCCCATTTTCTAGAAAGCCTGTCCCCATCACTGGCAGAGGCCGGAGCTCCGTTTCCCCTCCACGAAAGGCTGAGCAAGCCCTCCAGGCTGCCGCTCGC
>NW_009206381.1:0-319 GCF_000690835.1 Fulmarus glacialis | reverse complement strand
AACAATCTGGTTTCTGATTTTCAAAATAGAAGTAAAGAGAAATTTGGAATTTCAATTGATACTACAGGAGTGATAACATACAAAGATACAAGAGATCTGCAGTATCATTCCATGTCCATTTTCCTCAAACTACCACTTCTGACAAAAAGGCCCTTCATCTAAGATTAGCACATTCTCCACCTCCATGCCATGCCATGCCATGCCATGCCATGCCCCCCGAGGCAGCGCGGGGACGCTGCAGACCACCCGTACCTGCGCTCCGCGCCGCTCCGCGCTGCTTCCCGCACCGCTCACCGCGCCCGCCTTTTATAACGGCACG
>NW_009206380.1:0-1181 GCF_000690835.1 Fulmarus glacialis | reverse complement strand
CCTGCAGCTGGGGGGGGAGTGTGTGTGTGGGGGGGTTCAGCCCAGAAACGTTGTTTTTTTTCAGCCCAGTTTGCGGCCGCGTCTGCGGTGGGCAGCCGAGGTGCGGTACTTGAGGAGTGCCGGAAAAAAAAAAAAACGGTAACTCTTTGTTCGGCGCCGTGTGTATAATTACCGGATAATCAAAGCCGACGCTCGAACAGACAGAGGGAAACATCTGATGGGTGAAGTTTAGGCCAATTAAAAGACCCGAAATCGTTCTTTATAAGATGAAAGTGGTTTTTCAAGACACTGGTACATCTGAACTATCAGAGGAGGGGAAATGCTCCCGCCGTGCTGCTGACTCCGCGGCGCGGATGGGTGGCGGGTGGGGCAGAGCGGCGTGTGCGTGTCCTCCGCACCGCCCGAGCCATGTTCTGGCAGTGCGCGGCTCCCGAAAGGCAGAGGAGAGGCAGCGCGACTGTGTGGGAGCTGAACTCAGCCTCCCTCTTTAACATAGGCTCCCCCCCGCTCCGCTCTCCACTTCAGCGAGTTGCTGTGTGGAGACTGCAGATTTGCATAGCCCTGCTCTTCGCAAGCATGGTTTTTTTTTTTTTTTTTTTCCCCCCCCAGCTTCTTTCATAAGGGTGCACTATTCTCCCTGAAAACATCCTCGGGTGTTACTGTCAATAGTCAGACCATTGAGATTGCCGGAGGAGCCTGATTATTGTCTGGCGGCGTGTGCGAGTGTGTGTGCGCAAGTGTGAGTGTGTGTGTGTGCGCGCCGGGAGAGAGCTCGCTCGGTGAGGGCTCACCAGTTTGGAGATGAATGGAGGGAAGAGCAGCAGTTTGCTTTTTCTCTGCTTTCCCAGCGCTGGCTGGTGGAGTGGCATCCCCTTTTTTCTTTCTTAGCAGAAATGTGGCATGATTGGCTACACTGTGGATTACTGAGGATGGGACTCTCGTAGCCCTTCCAGCTGTGGAGTATTGTTAATGAGCACCAGCCCCGGGAAAGCTGAAACTAGCGATTGTCTGAGCGCGGGGCTTTCCCCCTCTTCCACCTCTTTCCGAAGGCTCTGAACTGCCTGGATTCTCCGCCTCTGACTATGTCTCGGATTGTTTTGGGTAGAAGAAGACCTGGAGAAAAGGATCCTCGTAAGCTTTCCCAAAGGGAAGAGATGGCTCGCCTGGTGCGGTGAGCTGCA
>NW_009206379.1:0-220 GCF_000690835.1 Fulmarus glacialis | reverse complement strand
TTATTCCCATCTGCCCGGCTTCTTCAGAGCATCTTCCCCGGCTCTGACTGCTGACAGCTCTCTTCACAGTCCTGAATCCCAACAGGCGGTGGTCAGCCTTGGGTTGGACCCTCGGGTGGGGGAGAGGGGAAATGGCACAGAGCAGCGAGGGGCTTTGCCCAAGGAGGAGGTCTGTAGGACAGAAAACAGGACGGCCCCATCCTCTCCGGCCGTGGGGGGG
>NW_009206378.1:6794-36195 GCF_000690835.1 Fulmarus glacialis | reverse complement strand
CTGAGGGCGCAGGGTGGGCTGAGGGAGCTGTGAGGGCTCGCCCGGTGTGAAGGGCGGTGGTGTCGCCTCCCCCTCACCTCACGCGTTGTGAGGGCTCTTGAAGGGCGAATTTACCCGCGCAGCCTCCATAGCCTGCCGCCTGAGGTGTGGCGTGTGCTAGAGGGTCAAAACCCCCCGGAGGGACCTTGTCCCGAGGGCCTGGCGTGGCAGCTCATCCCTGAACAGGAGCAGGGGCCTCAGAGAGGGCCCAGAGATGGTTTGGGAACCACCTTTCTGCACACAAAACTGTCTTTCCTGGGTTTTATGAGCTGACATGAAGCACATCTGAATCCCAAATACTTAAATCCTCATCACGCACCTTAACCTTCAACATACAGTACAAAAACTAACCAAATCTCACAGTCACCCTGTGAGGTAATACTGTACCGGAGGTGCAGGTGGTGAACTGAAATGTTTCTGCTCATAAATGTTAAAAAAAAACCCCTAAAATCTTCTGTAGAATTAGCAACGAAAGAGAAAAAAAGGCCACCACCCAAAACCGAAGACATCTAAAACCCCTCAGAAATGGAGCTGGGTGGGTGGAGGTCACCAGAGGTGGTTTTTGGGTGCTGTGAGCGTGAGGCAGAAGAGCTGCGGCAGGAGGAGGCTTACAGGAAAGGGTAAACTGCAGCTGCCGAAGTATTGATGTGACTAAACTTGGAAGAGCTAAAAGAGAACATTTTGTAGGCTGGAAAGGAGCTGGAGCTGCAAGGAAAGAAATCATCTGCTGTTTGTCTTCCTGCGCTCAGTGTGCTCCTTCTTCATAAATAACTGGCACCACAGGAAAGAAATACCTGATCTGATGGCTCTGGTCTAGCTGGAGCACGTTGCAGGGCCCCACATTTTGAATTGTTCAGCTGAGAACCAGTTATGTTGTCATTTTCCTATGAAAAGTGCTATAAATGATAAAAAGCAGGCGGCACAGCAGCTCTAGGAGCAGGATTCAGGAGCCACTATCGACCCGGCTATGCCCAAGGCCGATGATCATCCTGCCTTACCCTTCCTTACACTTCCACAACTGCTGCAAGTTTTCACCTAGTCAAAATAAAACTAAAAAGTAAGCCTTGTGCTTTCAGCTGTCTAGTGGCTGCCCGGTGGACCTTGAAGACAACCACCCTCAGAGGCAAATTTGCATCTTGATTATTTGGTTTTGAAATGTGTCCTTTGAACCATCCCCCGTGGTTTGCGGGCAGGACCAGTTCAGCCTGAGCGAGAGGGAGATGCGGGCACCATGCTTAGCCACCTGAGCACTCGAGGAGTGCTCTGCACAGCTGCTCTCCCTTCGCTGCCCTGTAGCTGCACCACGAGGGAGAGGGGAGTAGATTTGGCTGCTCCGTTTTGGCAGGTCGCACCGGAGCCTCGCTGAGTGCGGCAGATGCTCCACAGGCTCCCTGGAGGCCAGGGGAGCTCCTTGCAAAGGATTTGGTTTTGCTTCTTTGCACACCTTTGCAGGGCAGCTCAAGAGAAGGGGGAGAAACCTGAAAGCCAGCTGCTGACTCCATTATTTGGAGCATCGATGCGGTTGGAAGGGCTTTTACTGCTGCCCTGCATCGTGCATTTATCAGTGGTCCCCCAGGGACCAGCACCAGCAAGAGACCATCACTCCATCATCCCTTCTCCCAATACCTAACACCCTGCCTCAGCCTCGCACTGAGGGGAAAAAATCCTTCACACCCCTCAGATCTCTTCCCTGGGGAGACCTCAAGCAGCAGGCTGCATTTTGTCTCAGCCTTGTAAAAAAAACAAAACACCAAACCAAAACAAAACCCCAAACCAAACAAAAAAACCCACCAAACCAAAAACCTCTGCTATTGCGGTGGTGGTCCCTTGATCTTCTTATAGTTGGCCCCAGGACCGAAAAGGTTAGCTAGCTCTGCTTTCTAAGAGGATTTGGGGGCATCAAGTAGGATAATAAAATCGACAGCTGAGAACAAACCAGAGGGATAATAAAATAGACAGTTCTGAACAAACCGTAAGGCTATGCCTAGCTCTTCATTTTATACTGCAGTGATAGAAAAGTTGAAGGCTTATCTTTTAATTAGGTTAAATTAAGAAATCTTTGTTTTACTTTGTGTTTAGCATAACATTGGCTTGAAGGTAAATGCTTAGAAATTAAAGGTTTTCTAAATTAGGTTAAATTAAGATATTCTTCTTAAAGAGGACAAAGCATTGTCTTCAAGGTAAATGTTTAATTACATTTTTAAAACAATTTAGTCTCTGTCATAATAAGACAGAGAGCCCAGTCCCTGCCTATGACTGCAGTTCCAGACATAAGCCAAATAAATTGAGAAATTGGTGTTGAAGGACTTAGGAGGCAGAGTATAATTACTGGAAAGATGGGGATCCTGCTGCATTACGATTCTTGTTTTTAGCAGGACTGGAAGAAATAATTTTGAGAAAACTACTTTTTTTATGGCCATAAGAAAAATAGAATTTAATATCTACCTTTCTGTGAGGAAAAGAACTACTGAGTGATAGATAATACTTGAGGCAAAAAGAGTTTGGCAAGATAATTACACTCAAGCCTCCAGCCCATTTTTTAAAGTAAGCTTGATTTTTTTTCCTCTCTCACTGTAGAACATGCTCCCATTCTGGCTGCAGGAGTGGCCGGGATGTCTCTTTTGTGCTTGTATAGCACTCCAGTTCTTAGCCAGAAAGCCCTCTCTGACCCTCAGAACCACTCAAACCGGTGATTTCTAGGCATTACAGCAATGAAAGGCTGGAGCAGGCAGGTGGAAGAAAGGCTCTGTATCGCTGGCAGACAGTTTCAAACTTAACATACTTAGTTTTGCAAAAAAAGCCCAAACCAAACAACCAAACCAATCAAAAAACCAAAAAAACCCACAAAAAACCCCAACCCAACAACCCAGCCTTGTTTCATTGAAGTGGAAAGGGATAGTACATTTAAATGCATCCTTAAAACAGGGCAGCCTCAGCATGTAAACCAGACACCTAAACTTTGTTGATAGCTACTACAAAGTATAGATAGTGACAACAAAACCTGGTGAAATCGCCAGCTTTAAAAAGGAAGGAATCCTTTACCTCTAAAAGAACAAGCACGGCAGTTGGCAGAACAAGGTGCCATCTTTCGGCGCGTAGTTAAAAGATTTCTGACACTTTACTGTGGCGTGGAGCCTAATTTGTTGCTCAGCTTTCTGAAGCCTGATCTTACGAGCTGCCGAGGTTCCCGCTGGGAACGGAGGGCTCACGCTGTGTGGGATAGCTGCTGGCTGTTCCCACCCCGGGCTCTTACTCATGCATGACCAGGCGCAGAACGTTTTGGGGAGGACAAAGCTTCTGAGGCATCTTCCCTCTCTGTGCAGCCCCAAGGCTGCTTTTCCTCACCTGCAAGCAACAAGGTCTAATGTCTATTTAAAGGCTTCGATTGTGTAGGCTGTCAGGCCCACTGCGGCTGGCTACCGTCATTTTATCTGGTTGTGATCAGATAAGGGGAAATCCATACATTTAAACAGGCTGATACATTATGCAAACAACAGCCCTAAACCTTCTCGAAGCAGGGTGCATCTACATACAGTGAGAATGAGCGAAACAATCCCTGATGGCCTGTAATGACTCAGGACAGAAGAAATCTATCTGATATTGATTATTTTAAAGTTTTAGAAATACAAGCAGAGGACACAAGGCTCCTGAGAAGCCTAGATAATTAAGAACTTCGTTCTCTGCTATGTGAAAGTGGATTGCAGTTTCCCCAGTGTATGTAGTAGCTTGCTTTTAACCTAGGAAAGCGTGCTGTTGCCTTGTGTTACTTAAGGAACAAAGAGTGAAAAGCGTGATTGCTTGTTAGATTAGACGACGTGCTGATGGATTACTGGGATCGTTTTGGTAAGAGATATTCTAATAAGACACCTGAAAGCTAAATTGTAATGATAATGTAACCATGGCAATGTCACCTAGACAGAGTGGATATATAGCCCAGGTGACTTCAGCCAACAGAGTAAGTTCCCTCCAGCCATGGCCTGGAGTACCAACCTACATACGGTGCGAGAAAACTAACGTATAAAGTAGGTGATAAAGGTGTAGAAAGACACGTTTAAGGCATGGCTCTTTGGAGCAGCCTTCCTCCTCCTCCACATGACCCCAGCAGCATCTGTGGACCATCTTGTGCTGCCAAGGAGGAGGTTTGCAAGCTGTAATCACAAAAACAGATAAACTAGTAGTGGATTTTGCCCCGATTTCATTTCATTAGTGCTGTGCAGGCATACAATTTTCATGTGCTAAACCTGCAAAACAAGGGGCTACTAAGCCCCTTCGTCTCCTTACCAGTCAAGAGTGAATGGCCAGTGCAGGGAAGGCAGCTACCTCACCCTGCCTATGAAGCTATTGAAATGCTAGTAGCAGCTACAGCCAAATTCAAAACACAGAAAATAGCCTATCTAGCCCCCAAACCTCTGAATTGAGACGCATCATCATGCACTGATCTGCCGGTTTGACTGCTTTTCTTTTAACTTCACATTCATACATACAAGATATTAATTATCTGAATTAAAACTCACATTCAGGGATGCAAGGAAGTCTTGCTGAGAATTCAAATGGCAGTTCTCTGCTAGCAGGAGAGACATTTGCACAATATAAAACCTACCACCATTTCAGCCAGACTTACCAGTTTTCTACAAAAAAGGGAAAAAGCCATTCACATCTGAGATAACAATCCGTTCTATGTCTCTTAAACCAGAATTGGGTAGGAATGAGCTTTCACAAGAGGAGGAATCTTGCTTAATTATGGTAAAGGTCTATGTCTCAACAATCTTACCTCTTCTGTGCCAGGGAAAATATAAACCAAGATGAAAAATAGTGCAAAAGCAGAAACATAGCATAAGGTGCATGTAGGAAAGAAGCAGAAACAGTTCTAGTTTATTACTTTCTTGTAACACCAGGTGACTAATGTAGCAGGCTGCACAAGCTTTTTTTCATTAAAATCGGCATCATCAGAATGACTGTATTCCATTTTCCCCTACTTAAGTGAGATAAGGGCCACAAGAATGCAATGAATTTGCTGTTGTGAATGTGGAGCAACATCCTATTTTAGATGGCTTCAGAAATAAGATCCCAAGTGGAAAATGTCTAAGAATAATTTTCAGAAAAAGAGTTGACTTGTCAGAAAATGCAGTTCAGGCTAACCAGAACTGCAGACAAATTGGTAATGAACTTGGTGAATAGTTCTGTCTAAGAAAAGTGACACAAAAACAGTTTTTGACAAACAGAAGCATTAAGAAAACACAACAATCTTAAACCAAACTTAAGTATTTGGTTTGGGGCAAAAAATACTTGGAGTCAATCCAAAAAGCAGTTTGTATAAGATGTAGTGGTCCCGACAGCATCTTGGGGAATGAATTATCCTCTGTCTATAGCAGTTTTTTATCTTAAGTTGTTTGGAGCAGGAAGATCTCCCCTCCTTTTCAGGTAAAATCTGGCTATTCAAAGTTTCTTAAGAAGTCTGCAGTCATCTGAACTATTTGGAAAGAAACCAGGAGGTGACAGTCTCATCTTACGTTGGTGGGGACTAAGCACAGCTCAGTGCTCAGTGCTTGGCTGTGCCAAGGGACCCTGCTTGACAATATGGCAGGAATTTTTCAGCCACATGAGCCAGCCAGAATGATGCCTTCGGAAACTGCCAGGCTTCTGGGTAGTCACTAAAGACTGGTTTAGTCATTAAAGGAAAATAATCTCCCAAAGGGTGAATTTCCATTTATTTGACAACCATCTGCGTAGTCCATTGTCAGTCCTGAATCCAGATACATCCTCGTATGTCTGCAGCAGTCTCTGCTTTCCCCCAGATGTGATAGTCTCTGCTCTCCTTGAAGGGTTGGGCTAGGTTTGCTCTGAAAACGTTGAAACAAATGCATATTTCACAAAAATATTCTTTCATTGTATAAATAATATCCTCCTGCTGCTGCTTTTTAAGGTGGATTTCAAGGCAAGCCAGGAAATAGTGACCAACATCTTCAAATACTGGGAAGATTAATCATCATGTGGGAGCATGGGAGGAAAAGCCTTTCTGTTCATCCTATTCATTGTCCACAGACTTGAAGGAAAAAAAAAAAAATTCTTTTGGTTCTGCTCTGTGTTTTGGCCAAAGATGAAACACACTCATACATTTTCATTACCTGCCTCAGAACTCTTACGGTTTATGTCAGCCCCACGAGCAACGGTCTGCTTTGGACCTGCTGCCTGACCTGTCACTTCTGTTAATAATTATGCCATGGGGTTAGTGATTTCAGAAGGGCTTCGGCAGTTTTCAGCTCTGATGCTGAGTCTGAAGAGGATCATGCCCAAAGGGGATAGTTTTAGATGAGGATTAGTATGTGAATTCTTCTGGGCTAATAGATAAGTGCTCCAATAATTTAGGACAGTGATCTCCAACGTGTAGTTAGCAGACCCTTGGGGTTAATACGCTGCTCTGTAGCAATCTATAAAAAAATACTGAAAAAAACCAAGTTCATATAAACCATATGGAAATCTACACAGAGGACATTTGTTTTTAGGAGACCACAAGTCAAAGACTAAACCCCATCAGTTTATGGAGGTTGCAAAGAAACTTATCAAAATATCTGTTACAGGACAAGCAGTCTTGGTTTTTCAGCAAGAGGTAACAGTATAAGAAACCTTTGGGTCAAATTATTAACTAGAGTTATTAGACTTAATGGCAAGTGGTAAGTCCATGAACCATGGAGGTCCTCTGGCCATTTGTCTACAGAAAGGATAAGTTACTGTCCAATATTTGTCTACAGATAGGGTAAGTTACTGTCCAACCATCCTGTCTTTAAATTGGATTCTCTTTGACACTGTTTAGGAAATCCTTGATAAACTCATTGGATCAAACCTTCAACCCCTCTCGATTATTTTCCTGTGCTACTAAAGTGATGTAGAGAGACCCTGAATCTGCTGCAGAGATACTCCCTTGCACATGGTAAATGAGAAGCCTGCGCCATTACAGAACAAGCACCTTCCTAACGCAAACAGATCTATCTTACAGAGGAAAAAATATTTTCCTGCTTCCCTTGGTGCCAGGCTCATTTCCCTTAAACTTTAATGCTTTTGAACTAGGCCATTATGAGCCAGGCCAAGAGAAATAAAGACACCTTAGAGCATTTGAATGGGATAACGTAAATATTTCCATTATAGGGAAAAAGAAGCACTTCCAAAGAGTTAAAAGTCATTTAAACTATGTGCTGCAATGAAAATTCCAGCTTATAGCACTATATATTAGCCATCCTCAGGTGACCACTAAGGCTCTGTTAAAATCATTTGTCAACTGTACAGTAACTTACACCGGAGGGTAAAGTAGGTCAGCAGATGCCCTTTGGGCAATTATATTAAGATTAATACACAGGTTCCAGAGTATTTTATTGGCACTACTCAGATGTTCCTAGCCTCTTTCTGTAGTGATCTGAAGCTGCCGGGTTATTGACTGGGATAAATGCCTCACGTGTTTTGCATGGATCCTGGTGCCTAGCAGGTGAAGTCCCTCCCCAGGGACTTTGAAGGTAAGCAGAATTTAAACCTCTTTCAAAGAGGTCAATAGTGCGTAGGAAAAAAGAAAAGAAAAGGTAAGGTTAATGGGGCAGGTGTTCCAGCAGCTAAATATATTTCTATTCTCTGTGGAAAGCAGTAAAAATTGAAGCGCTTTGCTATGCATTGCTTTGCCAAATTATAGAATTACCCTTTTCCCTATCCAGACATTAACCAATACAGAAAAATAGAGACACTGTGGAGTTCACGTTTCCTGAGTGGGAGTTCCTGTGTCAGATCATTAGTATCCAGACAAGAAATATGAGTTCAGATTTTAAATGATCATGGGAAGTCATAAGCTAAAGCCATAAAGGAAGAAGAATCTGCACTTTGCAGACGTGCTGGTGTCACAGTCCTATTTTGCAGGTTATTTTCTTTCCCCTGAAAGGCAGAATTGTCGCTCTTTTTTAAAAATCAACTTTTCCCCCTGAGTGCCAATATGCCCCTGTAAGGCCAAATCCACCTCAGATGGTTGCCTTCTTTCTGCTGTACGCTGCACCATGCTTACTGGTAAACACTGAAATATGGAGAGGGCTCAGTGTAGCCCAGAATAACTTTTAAGTCACCTTCACGGTGAAGTTCATCTGTCCCAACCTGAGAAACAGGTCACTCCTGACATCACTCAGATGAATCACTGTCTGCACTGTATTTATACGGGAGCCAAACTTTTTGCCAGTATAAGTCTGGTGAATAGAGATGTCCCATCTAACTCGTGGCATATGCGAGCGAAACACATCCTCTGACACAGACACAGCTTCGTCATCCCAGCATCGGCATTGGGGGGGCAACTGCACTCCACTGACAGAGGAGCTCCCTCTTCCAGTATCGGCCGCTTCCTGACTACGGGGCTTTACTGGTGAGAGTGTGCCAGCAAAGCCTGTGCCGTAGGAAGGACCCTGCTGTGTACTGGTGGGAGAGAGTGGGGATTGGTCCTCCGGGTTGCTACTGACTCCAGAAATGTCCTCCTCAGTTGCCTTTCAATTTTTCCTGGGTCAGTACAAAATAAAACAATTTTATGGTGCTGAAGCCCTATGAAACAGGAAAATGCTTTTCCTCAGCTGATGTCTCTGGGTGGTACCAGCCCAGACTCACCGTCCCATCACTCTCCATCTGTTATCTAAGAGATCCCATGGAATGACAAATCTCCTACTTGGACCCATAGATCCAATTACATTTCAGGAGATATTTGTCTTTCCTTTTCCTACCTTAAGCTTGCACATAGGGCAATGCCTAATCCACACAAAAGAATAGGAAAAATCTTCCTTGGATCCTCATCTAGGCTAAACAGACCCTTTTCGAGGACCCTAACAAACGTTGGTGCTTTCTCCCTCTACCCGGCAGTAGTGCCCAAAAGCGGGGGAAGAAAGCATTTGTATTTCTGTGCCTCAAGCTGTTGTATATTAGCACGCATTTTTAAATACAGGTCTCTTATGGGCTGCACCAGCCATGCACGCTGCATACAGATTAAAAAGGCTCTGACCAGGTGGCCAGGCTGTAAAATAGAAAATGAGAACTGGAGAAAATAATAAATATGGGGCTATAAAAATACCTGCCAGGTATCAGAAGTGTGAGGGAGGGGGAAAATCAAGTAGTTACGGGCAAAGGGAGAGGTAAGGAAATTAATCTTTCAGGGCAGTGTCCTCCTGTCCCGGCTTCAGAAAGGAAACAAACCCCAAAGATTGCTTGGTCAAGACATGAAATGCATGACCTGTGGGGACACAGTGTCCTCCAGCCTGGCTGATGGGTTTCTGATGGGGAGCTGCAATAGCAACGGTCTTCATGTTGCTGATACTCTCCCAGGTTTTGTGGCTCTTTGAAGCCAGAGACACTCAGGACAGGCTGAGCTTCCTTGGAGCGCAAGCCCACGGACTGTAAAATGCTGTATGGGATACGGAGTTAATCAGCATAGCCAGTGCAGAGGCCACGTACTTTCAAGTACTTTTGTAGGAGTTAGCTAGCACTGTAGGGAGGTTGTAATTGCTCATTTTCTAGCTGGTTGGTAGTGGAAAAGCAATGTCACCTACGCTGATCTCGGAAGGTTGTTGCTTTGTGTCTGCTTCAATTTGTCAGGTGGTTTTTCCAGCCATCACTCTGACACAAGCCACCGGGTCGATGACGGCCCTCGAGGGCAGCGCGGCACGGAGGAGGGCAGACGTACACGTGCGCTGGGACTCCTCGCGCCCGACAGCCCGTACCTGCGGGATCAGAGGAGCAGCAGCATCCAGCAGCATCTCAAATCAGGGCCGGGAAGAAGCCTGCAAAAACCAGGGAAGCCTGTGTGTACTTGCCAAAGGCAAATTCAGCTCAGCCTTTAATGCTTTGTTAATGGCCTGCTTCCAAAGCCTTTCCCCCAACTTGCTCAGGGCTCTTTCCATTTCAGCCTAGAAAATCCTCCCGGCACTGGCGTCAGAAACTCCGAGAGATAAAAGAGGAGGAACTCCAGCCCTCAAATAGCCATTGCTGAGAGTCATCCTGGAGAGAAGAGGAAAAATCCAGGGACAAATGATGAAATGATTGATTGCAGAACGCCGCTTTACATAGAAGGGGCTCTCCCCTCGAGCTGTCTACCTTCTTGCTCCTTGAAAGCACTTTTGTACCTGGTGGATCAAACTTTTGAGGAGAGGCAACGCAGTATTGTATCAGGGCTGGAAATGTCTTTAAGGTATAAGAAATTCTTGTCTTTTTTCCCCACAAGTTTTGAAGACTCTGTGTGGTTTTAAAGAGATCTGGTAAGTCATGTGGAAGTTTGGAGTTCAGCACAGATGTTACCAAGTGACATCTTCGAACCATGTGTTTCTGTAGATGCTGATAATGGTTTCCCCAGCTTTACAATCTATTGCACTTATTCTCACCACACAGCCAGAAACCGCCTTTCCAGATACTACACTACGTTATCACTTCAGCACCTTCCTGAAATGGCCGTAGTAGGTCCCAAACCAGATAAAACCCGAGCTCATGAGGGTAGCCAGCATTTAAAGGAGGCTTTATCGCTCCCTACTTCGAACTTTGCAGCCACAGCAAGAGACACGAGGCAGGTTAGGATTAGGCTCACCTTGCTCCAGACTGAATGTTTCCCAGATTCTGGCCACGGATCTCATCTCCCAGCTCCATCACTCCTGGCTCAGTGGTTGGTTCATGCTGAGGGTTTGGGAGCGAGTTAATCACTCGGAAGAGACTGACTCAATGACATTTAACTAAAGCTGGCAGGAGCAGCTAAGGGGAGAAGTGTTGACAATACAAGGGCAGGACCGCACCTGCGTTCCCTCCAAGTAAAATGAGGAGATCAGCTTGCAGCCATCAGACCTGATCTGCGGATCACAGACCAGAGAGGGGACGACAAGTGGGATCATATTGTCAGCCAGGGATGCAGAAGTGGTGTGGGGACACAGGCTACAAAGGACCTCCGGCGTTGAAGAGTCTGTTCCCTGCTCTCAGGGGAGTCACGTCTCAGACTCTCCTTCGTTATCACAAAGAAACCAGCCGCTCCACAGGCATCCCATAAATCACAGCTTGTTACAAAACGCACGGGTGGGTGCCCTCAAAAGCTCTGCGGTGCTCTGGGCCAGCCCGGAGCTGATATCACGTGGCTGTGGCAGTCGCAGGCATCAGGCAGTAGCATCCAGAGCTCCCCAGGGGCTTTCGGTTAGCCAGATGAAACCCAAACGTCTTGTCTCCTGAATTTTGCTCTGAGGAAGCAATACTTTTAAACTTGTTTGCAGCTGTCTCTCTCATCTGCTGCTGCTGTGTCAGGTAGGAAATAAAGAGATGTAATTTTGAGCTCAGCAGTATTGCACCTCCTTATGCAATCTGGTTAATGAGACGAGGGAACACTTGTAACTGAAAAGATCTGCTCCAGCCTGTACTGGCTCTGTCTTAGCCCAGCCTCGAGAGACCATGCTGTCATTTTGAGGACATAAAAAGCAGAACTGGAAAGGCACATAGCATCAAGGGCAGGGGGAAGCACCTATGAAATACAACCAGCGCGCTAGCTGAGTTTCTCCTGTCACAGTTTTAAAATGACTTGTATGCTCGTACCTGTCTGAAATCCTTAAATAACTTCACCAGAAGCTTTTCCCATTCTCCCATCACATTCCACAGACTTGAGTCAGGTCAGCTCAATATATAGATGGGAGATCACAAAGGAGCAAGTAACCCAGATTCTGACAGTCTTCCCCCAGAATTTCATCTTGACTCATACAACACCAGCCATCCGCTGGATCACAGTGTTTTAACCAACATGAAAAAACAAGCTCCACCCTCTTAGCACCCTTAAAAGCAAAGGTCTTGCCCTCCCAGCACCGACTGTTTTCAGACACATACAATCACATTTTGCTGATTAGCTCTGACCCACTGCCCAGCCCCAAAACACTTATGGATGCATCAAAGCCTCAAACATAAACATCGAGGATCAAATCTGGCCCAATTTAAGAAGCAAATCCCAGGTAGAGCAGCACAGACCCAGCTCCCTGCCCACAGACACACCACTGGATGACAAATACTCCCCAGTACCTGGGGCTGTGGCTTCTGGGATTTATTTAATTACTCCGAGAGGCGAGAAGGTGGGTTCGGGGAAGCTGTGAGTCAAAGAGCTCCACCTGCGAATTAGGGAAACCTTCCTGCTAGACCTGATGCCGTACAGCTGGGAGGGAGGTGAGACCGGGAATGACAGCTTTAGCTTGCTGCTGGTATCGGAGGTCAGCGCCCAGTATTTCTGTATGATCTTGTGTGCTCAACATGAAGTAAATATTTCTGACTCCAGCTGGACCCATGGCTTTCATAAAGCTACGTGCGAGTGAACTGGATTGTCTGCTGGCTCATGCATCAACCACAAAATTATAGGTTCCTGGTATAGACTCTTTATTAAAAGGTGATTTCACGGGAGCTATAAGAGGGAGATTTTCAAATGTGAGCCGGATCTGCAGGTCCGACAGACTTTTTTGCATCATTCTCAGTCCTCTTTAAGCACCCACCTTCTTTCACTCTGACTTTTTTTTAGCTCGCATATGAAACCAAGTTGATCTGAAAGTCACTGACAGACGATACACCCGGTTCCTGGAATAGCGTTTGCCTGGCATCACCCCGATGACAACTGTATTCAAAACCTGCAGGCTTTCTCCTTGGAGCCCCCTCTTTTTCCACGGATGCGGAGCTTCCCCGACCCTTCCTTACAAACAAATCAAACCAGCCAAAGAACTCCGACACATTTTCCTGGTTTTTAACATTCTTGCTTTGGGCTGGCCTCAGTGAACCACAACCACTTGTCTGCACGTCAGCTCTTATACTGCAAAGGTTGAACGATAAGTAATATTTTATATTTTTAAAGACTGCCTCATTCCACTGTAATTTGCATGTTCTGCTCTGCAAATATATCCTCCCTGAATTGCAGCCACCTCTGGGGGAAAATGCAGGAAATGATGACCCAGGAATGTACCACATGGCAGTGGGAAACAAAGGACATAAAAAGCAAATCTCTGCAGTTACTGAACCTGATAAGATCTCAGCTACATACGGGCTTGGTTTAAGATCTTGTTACTATGTACAAGTACATTTATTAAGCCTTTGTTCTTAACCTGAGCTTTCCAAGAGAACCTGTAAACATGGTTTACTACCATAATTTCGGTTATAACATAATAATACATGAGCTTAGAGGAAGGTTATCAGCTGCTGCTTTTTTATATATAAAATCTTTCTGGCTGAGCAATTTTTTCGACCTACTATTGATCCAGATGACGCATATGATTCCTATAATTGAGATCGGAGAAAAAAAAAATCTTTCTATTTCTTCCAGCATGTTTGTTTCTTAAATTTGACAGCTCTGCGTGTGTATCGGTCATGATTAAGGGGAAGGAATTTTTCAAGAGTGGAAAGCTATAACTGCTTCGGACCAAAAGTCACCGAGGAGGCTCAGATGTAGGGATGGTGGCTGAAAAATATCTGGGTATTTTCCCACCAATCGCCTTTTAAATGTTGAGCAGCTGCTGAAGTTGTTTTCTGGGGATGACAACTAGGAATTTAGAAAGAATAAAATACAAATAAGACTGACTCTAGCTTGTAATTTAACAAGCAGGTTCCCGATGCTGCAGGCTCAGTGGTCTTCCCCTTCCCCTCCTACTTTCCCCTGATTCAAGACAGAATTTACATCAGCTGAACTCGACGGAAATTCTCCAGTTTCACGCGGGATAACCAGGAGGCACCGACGCAGATGAGAAAGACTCGGATGAAGTAAGGATTGCAAGAGCAAGCCTGAAACCCTCCCTCCCTGGGTAATGAAGCATGCTGGCAGTTATTAGGTTTAGATCTTTCCGTAGGCAGCATATTGATGGAGGAAGTGCTGTGTATACAGTTGTTTATTTGCAAAAAAGGTAAAAAAAAAAATTCTATTAAAATCCTGCACCTCTGGGACTGTCTTTGAAAGGCATGTGATGTGACTCGGGGAGAGAAGTGATCAGCCTGTAATAATTTAGATGTTCCTGTTGCTATGGATACTTTCTTTTTTTTAAGTGAAGCATACCATTATAATTTAAATTTCCAGTAACAAAAAAGGTAGCATATTAAAAGCAATAAAAAATGCCAGAGACATAACTGTTTTATTCTTTACTGTCAGTTTTACTTGTGCTGTGACAGTATATAGACGTGATAAAATTGCCACGTCTGAGGAGATTTAGTACTTTTACACATTTTATTACATTAATTAGACCCGGGCCTCATACGTACGAGCGTGTGATACAGGCAATAGCCAAGTGACAGGCCTGGTGCTGGGATGTCACATTAAAATTCATGCCGCCAAGCAGGGGAAGGGAGGAGGGTTGTAGCTAAAACAAGACCTGACAAGCAGCAAGTTTGGGGGCTGTTGCGGCAAGATTTGGGCTGGGAGATGGAAACACAAAGGTACAAGCCAAATAACTCTCTGCAAAGTATCATCAGCAAGGCTTTTAAGCAAAAACTTTGCCTGGAGTGGTGTTACTAATAACCCATGGGATTATTAACAGCCGAGACAGAAACCACCGCTGTGGTTTGCAGCGAGAGTGTTGGGAAAACTCAGCCCTGGGACTGTTTTCCACGGAGGCTGGAGTTTTTTGCTGGGGAAGAAATTGCTGATGGCGATGGCTGGAAAGGTAAAAAAAAAACCCTTGGAGGCAGAAAGTGAGTGATCTGGCACCTGAGTTTGCAGAGCGGCTGGTTTGAAAGGAGGGGAAGAAGAATCCCCTGGGCATCACCCCGTCTGCCCGGAGAGACGACGGCTCGGTGATGCCCCTGGCATGTGTTCGCTTCTGCTTCCCCGAAATGGAAACTGCGATGGCAAAAGTTTGGGGCAAACGAGGTGCCTGGGGAATAAACTGAAAGCCAAGGAAGGTGGCAGGGGTATTGGTATCTAAATATCGGTTTTCTCACGCCATGGTTCAAAAGACTTGTGTCAGGGAGGAGAAGGCAGCAGAATTACCCTCTCGTGCCGCAGCCTGACGTGGATGGCTGTTTTATTTCAGCTGTGACCAGTAATGTTGTTCCTACCCCGGTACCTCGGCCAGGACAGGAGTCTTGGCCTGAGTCTGTGGGCTTTAAAGCCAAGCTTTTAAAATCCGTATTTTTTCCCCCCCTCGCTTATCTTTTCCAAGCTGCAAGTAGCAGCTGGGCGAGTGATAAATCGCAGGAGTCAGCAGGGATTTTAGAGCCAAAACTTGACTGGGTTGATGTTTCACACCCTGCCTCTCCCGATATTTTCTTTTGCAGGGAGAGGAGCAACCCTGCGACCCTGACGTGGGAACGGTGACGTTGGTGATAATCACGCCTGGCTCCTGGAAGGAAAAGCGAAGAGGAGGGCTGGAAGGTGGCACGGTCCCTGCCTGCGAGCACAGCCGGCACTGCTTTCCCCGACGCTCCCACGCTGGGTTTGCTGGCCCGACCCAGCTCCCGCGACTCCCGACGGCTTCCAAAGAGCCCCCCACCACCGCGCCGCGGGGAATAGGGAACGAGCGCTCAATTGCAAAGACACATCTCTGCTCACAGCCGAGGCCGACAGCTTTCCGGAGGGTTAATGCCCCGGGAGATGCTCGGCGCTGCCAAAGGTGAGCGGCGCCGGTCGGGTGCTGGGTGGGATGGAGAGCCCCGGGCTCCGGCTCCCTGCTCCGAGGCGCCTGGCTGCAGGCCAGCGCTGGCTGATGGCGGCACGTGGCCCCGAGAGCAAAGTGCTAATCCGCTTTCTGGGCAGAGCAGAGGGTCCCTTTGGCTCTGCTGGCCCAGAGAGCTGCAGTGCCGGGAGCTGCTGCGGAGCTGGGAGCGAGAAGCAATCGCTGCTGATGAAGATCAGAGCCCAGCGGAAAAGGGACTAAGCGTGTGTCCGGCGTGAGAGGCCGGTGACAGTGAATTAACCAACTCTTGGTCACTAATTACCTTCTACCTGCACATTCACTGCACAGCTGCCTCCGATCTTCCTGCACTTCCTACGGCTGCTTTCTGGCTCCAGCTCTCTGCCCCCATTTCCACTCCCATCTCAGACGACTTCCTCTTCCTGCAGTTTTTAATGGCTTGACATCCCTTCTTTTTGAAAAGTCAATATTTCTTCTCTGAGCCAAGAACCAGCTGGAGATGTTTGCTTTTAACAGGGAAGAAAAATAACAACCAACCCCCAGCAACCCCCAGCACTGTTTCCCGTTATCCTTCCCCTGGGCATTAGAGGAGAGGTGCTAAATAAATGAAGTAATGCAATATTAAGACTCCCTCTGTCATAAGCAGCATCCACTCACTCCTGATAAATTGCTCGCAGTCAGATGCCGGCTTGCTGCTAATGCCGGCTTGCTGCTAAAAGGACTTCCGAGCCGCGGGCTGGCAGCAGAGGCCCCGCTCGCTCGCTTCTCCTTTGCGCCGGGTGATTTCATCAGCTTCTGGCCCCGCAGTTGCTGGTGTGGGCTCCCGGATCCCCTCTGTGCTGCGGAGGGGGAAAGCTGCTGGGTCCTGCCGAGCCCACGTTGCATCTTGCTGGGCTCCAGGTGTCTGGCGGGGGTTGTCCTGCCTCCGCTGCTCCAGGAGATTTTATTTTGCAACAGAGCAGGGGCACAACATGGGCACCGTCAACCCCAGGTTACCATCGACTTGATGAATCGAGGCCCCAGGTTTCAGGGAAACCTGGAGCAGGGTCGGTCAGCAGGATTTCCTCTGAAGGGGGGCTTCAAAAGTTAACTTTTTGATAAGTTTGTGGATTTTTGGTACTGAAATTACAGTTTTTTCAGGAGATGTTTTCACACACAGAAGGGATTTGGCGGAATAACCCCGCACCCCTCATTCGTGCGGACCGAGGTGGCTGTGCTGGCGTGCGGCTCTGCAGCTCCCTGCGATGGAAACTTTGACAAAAGCCATTTGCTAACGCTGCATCACTGCTCTGGTCTCCTGCTGCAATATCGTCTCCTGCCATTAAGTGCTGCAAACCCTGGAAGAAGTTCAAAAGCAGAGGCAGAGACACGCTTGCAAAATACCCTTTCAGCGCCGTTTGCTGACCCATGGCGAGCCCCTCTTGAGCAAGCCCCTGCCCCACGTCCCAGCAAGGCTGGCGGCGAGGCTTTCAGCAAATACCGGGTGTTTTTTCTGGTTCGGCTGCCCTTGGCTTCGACAGGGACGAATCTCATCGGGGTCTGGCAGTTTGCTGTGGCAGACAGCCGTCACGCAACGCTGACGTGTAAAAGCGGAGGAGAGCAGTGCTCAACCAACGCCCCCCTCCATTCCCACCCCAGTCCCCGCTCCATCCCGAGCCAAAACACATTTGTGCTTCTCCACCAGGTTGGTTATTTCTTCTTGCTTCAGAGCACAGAAAGCCTTGCAGAGCAGCCCACAGCTCCCGGCACCCTGGGGCTGGCTATGAAAAAATCACAATACAGTATTCAGGTGTTCAGATGAAATGTTGCTCTCTTTATTTGTCCTTTAAAAAAGAATGATCTGGGTAACGATAGCCCTACAGCTCTCACTCAGGCTTGGCACAAATTTACAAACTCTCTCGGTGCTCCGAGGAGAGAATTGCAGAGGTCGGTACCTGCTGTGCTGGACACCATCGTCCTTAACAGCTCAGCACTTCCCGAGGTTTGTAACCTCGGAGCTGGATTTGGCCTCGACTCACGTAACACAACTGACCATCGCTGGAGAGCACCCGCTGAGCAGAGAAGAAACGACAATGCTTGATAAACATAACGTCTCCATGTAAACCCACCCTGTAACTTGGCAGCGACAGGCTGGGTTTGTTGTTTCAGTTTTGGGGGATGCATTAAACGAGTTTAACGAGTTACAGCACCAGCAGTAAAAGAAATTAGCTCTGAACTACACGGTTTGCACCAGCTGCAGGTTTTGTTTCTTTAGCAGGTGCTTGGGCTGGGGGAAGATTGAAGACGGGCTCTGAGCTTGCTTCCTCGCCCACGCTGGCTACCGTCTGTAGGACGGATGGAGTCCTTACATCCTATATACACCCCGTGCCAACGCAGGGTGATAGACCAGCATTTCACAGCACAGCCACAGCTTCTGCTGCGGAGGCTGCTTAAAGGGAGGAAAACGGACAAAGTCCCCCCGGGGAACCACGGGGCTGGGGGGAGCAGAGCCACCAGCCCCCCCAGCTGCCTTCTCGTGGCACGGCTGCCTCTCACCCCTTCCTCCCTCCCAAGCACGCAGCCATCGGGGGCGAAGGAAATGGATGCTGAAAGTTTCTTAATGGGCACTTAAAAAAATGTCACATCAAAACTGAAAGATCAATTTGTTCCTCGGCACCGCCATCAGTTATGCATGAAGGCGCAGACTGCCGGGACTCAAGTACTCATCATCTGGGGCATCTCCTCACACTGGAACAGGCAATTTAAACAGAAAAACGAACTTTTATTGAATGTGTTTTGTTAGTTAGCTTGCAGGAAGAGAGGCATCTCTGCAAAGTCCCTTCGCTCTGCCCACAGCCCAGCTCCGATACCCAAAGGCAGCGTGCTGCTCCTCCCAGGTTAAATCTGTTTGTCAGCATCCCCAAAGGAATTTCTCCGGCTGCTTCCAGAGGAGCGTTAGCCGCCGGTAGCTGTGGGAGCCCGGTTGCTCCAAGCTCGCAGCCAGCAAAGGCAGGAATTGCCGGGGGAGGCCGAGTACACCGGGTAGTGCCGGGCTCCGTGGGCTGTTGTTATTTAAAAGGCAGCTGTACAAATTAAACTCCCCCCAGGGGAGAAGTACTTTGCACGGCAACTCTTACCAATTAAAAGATTTTGTTTTTTTGATGTTACTAGCATCACATTTACCTGCAGGCGAGACCGAAGCACCGACTTCCCTCTCTCCTCCTCGGGCACAGCCTCACCTGAGGCCGGTCCGGCGACGCAGGGGCTCAGGCGGGATGGATTTACCAGCGGTCACCTCCCGGCCGGCGCGGGAGGGACGGCGGCCGTTGCGCGTCCCTCTGCGCATCCCGCGTGGCCACATCCAGCCCCGTAGGCGCTTGCTGGAGGCAGCACCACGGACTGCTGTCTCACTGCAGCCGTTTTCCCACCTGGATGGTCCCCCGAAAGAGTCTTCCAATGGACACAAACCTCCCGTGGATGTTTCCAATCGCTCACTGCTATGCATCAAGGGAGACAGAGAACTCAACCAGTTGGAAATACAAAGGCTTCTACACATTAAAAGGGCCAAGGTAAAAATAAAGTCACCCAGCACAGACACTCCAAAAAATGGTAGAACTTTTATTTTCCTCAGTACAGATATTCTTTACAGCAGGAGGTTTTCTTAAAAAACTATATACATACATATATAGTATTGTGCATTTCAGTATACGCTCCTAGTCTCTAGAAAAGGAGAAAGATCAATGTAGAGAGAAATCCTCACGGTCCATTCCTGCAGCCCAAGCTCTTTCCTAGGAAGATCGCCACTCCCCGGGGTCGGGACAAGGCGCTCGCTACCACCCGCGCGCAGTGGTGGCATTGCTTACGCAACAGGTTCATATCTCTGCCGTGTGCCGCTGTAGCACCGACAAACTTTGAATAATTCCTTCAATTGCAAGACTGATGCTACACATAAGATTGAATAAGTCACGGGCACAGTAGTTTCAAGATGTAAAATTGCTTTAAACACAATTTTGCAGGATAAACAGAGCACACATTTTATGAAGAGACATGATGAGTCAGCTTCACAAGTCCTCGATACCTTATCACAACAACACTTAGGGGAAAAAAAAAATCAAATCTAAGTTAGAGTCACTCAGCTGTTTCCTAATAAATTCTTACAGCTGACAAAGAGGTTTTTCTTTTTTTTTTTTCTGCAAGCAGTTTTAAGAGAGTTATAAAGAGCTATCTGGGGAATGAATTAGTGTTTCAAAACCAAGTTACAAATCTATAAAACAGATTAGTATACTTCACATAAGGCCACAAACACTGCAAACTGTCAGTGTGACTATTTAGGATCATTAAACTTAATCTTTTAATTAGCATAAGCTTTATACCTCCATTACTTATTTTCAATTCCAGGAGCAGATGAAGACAGCTTCCCAAACCTCACGGGAGATGCGGCTGTCGGGGGGAAGAGGATCGGAGTACCGCTGGAAGGGGCACCTCTTGCTAATTGAACATCCAGGTATTGGTCTTGCCTAATCCAATTCCATTTGAGTCTATTGAGTGAGCAACAACCAAATGGTTTTGAGACAGTAAAAAGGCATGCACAGCCAAATCCACTTAGCAGAGCTAAGAACACAGATCTATTGTGCTACCGGGTTCACCCAACCTGCAACTTTCAACATGCTTTAGCAAAACAAATTGTTACTCCCCGCTGGTTTTGCTTTTAAAGCCAACAGTGCAACAGAGCCTCAGTATTTCGAGTCGCATCAGAAACGGTGCACGTGAGCAGTCAGTTTTGAAGCAGACCTGCAGCATTGCCGGGTTGGGTTTTTTTTTTTGGGTAAATAGCTTCTGAAGAGAAGTTACAGGCACTGCTTACCTTGACAATTCGGACCATTGCTTTCAGTTCAAGTTTTAAAGTGCAAAACTTCATAGAGTCTTTGGGTAAAAAAGTGTCAATTCCCATATGAAGCTGGCGAAGAAACAGCCAGAACACGTAGGGGTGATTGACAACTGCGAGAGTATCACAGACATTCACAACAAAAGCAAGATCTCTGCTACCTCTTTGATTTTAACGCTGTTAGCAGCTGCTGCAAATCTCCTTCCCTCCGCCTAGGCAGGTGATGTGTTGTTCAAGAAACAGTGGATTAGTAACAGTTGTGCTTGCAATTGCATTTGCATCTGCAGACCTTTGTCTAGAAAAGTATATACAGAGAGACTTTGGTGTTGCATAGTCTTTTTCAGAGAGGAACAGGCACTGCTGAAGGTTCTTCCACAGTATATTGCCACCTAATACTGTAGATGCTCTACACACCTTCCAATAATATATGTAAACTGTAACGGCTACGAATAAATATGTTCAAGAGCATCTTGTGGTTTAGATGAAAGCAAGGTACAAAAATCTGCATTAGATTTCTAAAGCTTTGGTCTAAATTGTGCTGTAACGTCATCTGACTTGGTGAAGAGCCCTCAGAAGAGTCCCTTGCGTACAGCACCCGGAACAGCATGATTCAGTCCACAGACTCTTAGTGGTTATTCTCTTGTCAGCCGTTAGATGCATTTGACCTCAAAACATGAACAGATCATCTTTCTCGCCTGTGTTGGAATCGATTTTGTTCCAGTCTACAGGTGAGAGTGTTTCTGCACTCTGGATGTCTTGAGCTGTCAGTCCCGTGTCGAGGACGTGAGGGTTTGTTCTCGACTGAGCCAGTCTAAGAGGGGAGAAAAACAGAAAGTAAGAACACAAATCCCTGCAGTTTATAGCCTGGATGCTTGATGCATCTGTAATGCTGAACCCTAGCTACAGTTCCACATTGCAAAATCCTCCAACGGAATGAAATAATTCAGCAAGGGGAGAGCTGGCACGTAACATTTGCAGCTCTCAAGTTTGTTGCAGCTTTGCTGCTAGTTTATCCTAACATTTCCCCTACAGGCATCCAGGGAATTTGCAGTCTGGACATCCCGTATATTAATGGTCTAGCAGAATGGTGCCGTTTTACTTCCCCGAGCTATTGCTGGCGGGTGCATCGTTAGCTGGGATCTTATCTCAGCGTAAAGGCTCCACTGACCAAAGGAGCAGCCTCCTTGCAATGACTCAATTTTCATGGTGGTGCGTCTGGACACGCAGCGTGGGCTGTAGCTCGCTGCCCGCCGCACTCCCCGGCCCAAGCATTTAACTTTTTGGGTTAAGACACAGGAGGCCTGACACGGTCAGCTTTAAGGAGTCTTCATCTCAGCCCATCCCAGACGTTTCGCAAAACCTAACAAGCCCCAGTTTGTTGTTGTGTTATTAAATACCTCTACGAAAATGTAACACTGCAGCATCAATTCTCCCAGGGCCAAAAGGTTAACTCAAATATTTGGTGTTTCATCCAGGGGAGGCATGGTGTCGAATAAGCCTCAGATTAAGCTAGCCACACGCACGTTTTTTAATAAAGAAGAAAAATGTCCAGCGATGATGTTGCGGCAGGAACGCTTTCAGAAGCATCCGCCTCGGTGGATGAGCAGTCCAAATACTGAGTCACCAGAAGGCCAAGGGTGATGTGACAGCTCGGCATCCAGCAATGCAAAACAAAAGACCGCAACCAACAACATCTGCTTAATTAAGTAGGGCAAGGAACAGAGGTGAGGAAAATAAACAACATTACGACAGAAACTCGAGCAGCCCCTTTATCGAACACAACTTGGGACAGGGCTACCGTGGAAGTGAAAGCTGTAAATCACTCCTGAGAGCCAAACAAGGCATGAAGGTCTGCTTCCTTAGGGCTGAGCGTGCAGATTTTGCGCTGCTGCAAACCCCGGCGGAGGTGACGGCGTTGGGCTCAGCCCTGCTACTGCCCGACTCCCTCTTTCAGCACCTCCAGCCGGAGGAAGAGTCCTGGCAGCTCTCTGCTGCCCGTAGCATCTGCACCCAAGGCAGCTCTTGGCCCAAATCGGGGCCTCCGCAGCTCACGCTGCCCCAACGGCTTCATGCACTGATCTGGAGGAGCCCTGAACACTAAAGCATCCCCGTCACCCCGCAGGGGCCTGCCTGCACGAGGACAGACAGGAAAACTCACCTGAAAGAAAACAGATTTGTTTAACATTGCTGGATTGCTCGGCGTGCACGTGCAGGGAAGCTCTTAATTTGGATTGGAAAGTGAAGTAAGCCACCTGAAGCTACGGCCGCAAACTCTGACCGTGCTCAGGTGCATGAATTCCAAATTGGTGCAGCAGAGCCGCCCTGATGCAATCGCGCTGCAACAGGGACCGGTGGAGCAGGGAGGCTGCCCTCGGCAGTTGCTGTTGGTTTGGGGACAGATGGGAACGAAGTCCCAGGGTTAGTGCAAACCTCACGGCGGGGCGAGGAAGGGTAAAGTCCTCCCTGCCGGAAGCTGGGACCAGCATCGCCGCAGCCAGCACGGGGGCTGGAAACAGGCAGCCTCAAACCACCCCGGCAGGCAGGAGCGGACACACCAACTGCTCGGGGAATTAAATTCCCTATTACATACAGCCTCTCTCCATCCTTAAAAGGTTGTCAAAATATTTGGCTTATCAGCCAGCCTCAAAGCCTATCTTTCAATTAAAAGCTGAAGCACCGATGGGGTAGCTGCCTAGGTCAGATCACGGCGGCTGATTAGATTAGAAGCATTATTAAAAGCCAGTCACTAGTCGAGTCTCCCGGGCTGGTCCCTGGTGGCGTGAACTTGTAAAGGGAGTTATTAGAATTACCTTGAAAATGCCTCGTCGAGACCATCATCCATTTCCTTTTTAAAGAGATAAAAAGAGAGAGAAGTGGTTGCTAAGAGAACGCACAAAAGTGTATTTAGAGATCCGGCTCTGTGCTTGAGCACGGCTGTGCTTGAGCACGGCAGAAGAAAAAAATATATATATTGACTTCCGAGTGCCTAAAGCAACACAGTCCTCTCGGCACTCTGCCTCCTTGGGAGGAGTTTTATCTCACTCTGCACAAGCCCCAGGGTAAGAGGCTTAACTCCGGGTGGTCCAGGCTTCCTCGGGGCAGATCCCAGGGCTTGGGTTCGGGATGCCGTGCTCCCCTCGCAGCCCAGGGACGGGGCAGGAGCTTGGTCCTTTCCCACCGTCTCCAAACCAGGCTAATTCTGCCCCACTGCCTGCATGGGCTGGATCTGGCCCATCAGCTGGACCACATCCCCCTCCGGGGTTAACCACAGCCCTCGGCTCTTCCAGCTCCTGCCGTAAGACTGGCACACGCTGCGGGTTCCTGCTAAGAGGAGGGACCCGGACAGAGCTCGGCAAGATGCTCCAGGCATCCCTCGGGGCTTTTCTGGATCAGGAACCTGGAAAGCAACTCTGCACCAGCACAGGGGGAAACCACGCTGCTTGGAAGCAGCTCTGGGATCCTTTATCTCTGATCTGCTCTCAAGATTTCCCAGAGAAAACATTTGAGCTGCTTGGGGGAGAAAGGTTTCCCATGCAGGAAGACGGGCTCTGTGCGAGAGCTTTGCTATGGACAGGCTTGACTATTCCCAAAATCATGTGATGCCCTTACAGACTTAATGTAATATGTAAAGTATGAAAACTCTGCAAGAAGGGAGGGATTGGAGACTGCTGGTAAGCCTCCAGGATTTGATATGACTTACAGTTGATCTTCATGTTTAACCTGAAAAGCCTCAGGCTCAGACCTAGCAGACTCAAGAAACAGGCTCCAGGCAAAGGACTTTATCATTCAAGTCTCCAAAATTTAGCAGACGGCATGTTTCCAGAGAGGGCACGTGGTGGGGACGAGGTCCTGGGTCAAGTGGGGCTTCAAAGATCAGCCCCAGCCTGGTTGGTGATCACAGAATCATTAAGGTTGGAAAAGACCTCTAAGATCATCGAGTCCAACCGTCAACCCAACCCCACCATGCCCACTAAACCATGTCCCCAAGCGCCTCATCTACATGTGTTTTAAATACTTCCAGGGATGGTGACTCCACCGCTTCCCTGGGCAGCTTGATGGAGCACTTGGGCACGGAGGAGGCTCCCCTATGGATGCACACCCAGGCACATCGGCTGGGTCGTTATTTTTCTATTAATGGTCCATGAAACAATTAGGCCAGATGACTCAGGACATTTTAGAGAAGCCATCCGTGCTCACACAAGCCAGATACAGCCGCAAACAAGAACAAGCGAAAAATAAGAGTAATAACAAACATAAATATAACCTGGTTTTAGTGCATGGTAAACAAAAGCCATCAACATAATGATTTTTTCCCCTGAACGGAGCAGTTAGGTGGTCTCTCAATTAAGTGACAAACCACTGAGAAATGCTGCTCGAGAATAAGTAATATTCAATTATCTGACAGCGGCGTTTCTCAGAGTACCTCACAATCTTGTTCATTTATTTACAGAGCCTAAAAAGGGCAGTAGGGACTCGAACAGTAATCGATCATTTCGAGTAGGACACCGAAACCCAGCTCGCTCGGGCATCTCTGAAACCTTGCGTGAACGGCTCAGCCGCCCCAGAGCTCCCGGGGGGTTTTATCCAAGAAATAACCCCATGATGGGACCTGGAGCACATGAAATGGAGGTGGCATCACACCTCCCCGGCTTGGCAGACGCTGGGGTGCCCCGGGCACACACTTACCCACACCACGTTGTTATTTACAGAGGAGCTGGGCCCAAACACGCTGTTATCTAAGTGTGGGGAGTTTGCGCTGCTGGTCAGGGGCGATTTGGCAGGATCTTCTAAATCCAGCAAGTTCCCCGTGGCTGCTGCTGTGAACGGAGCAGAGAAGGAATGAGGCAGGGGAGGGGAAAACAGATGACACGAAACCAAGCCTTTTTGCAGCGATTGCTTCCCCTCAAGAGGGGAATCAAAGGCTTCCATCAAATTCCTTCAGGATGGCCTCCAAATTTCAGCGTGGAGGAACTGCTGGGGATGTGGTTTCAGCCCGAATAAATCGCAATGCTCAGATCAGGCACCCAAGACCCCCTCCACAGGGGAGGATCGGCCGGCTCGTCCCTCCAGCAGCCATCGGGGGAGGCTGCCGGGGACCCGCGTACGTTCAGGGTGAGTCAGGATCAGCCCTGAGCAAAGCTGAGACGTCCAGCCCCAGGACATCCCAACCCCGGGACATCCCAACCCCAGGGTGGGAACAGACCCCAGATGATATCCTCAGCTCAGCCCACAGCATTGATTCCACGTCTTACAAAGATGCGGATCATTATTTTATAAGACCGAGAGCAAATCCTGCACTGGGTGAAGAACAGTTTGTAGCTTGGGGGCTGCCGGTACACTGCAGGCTGGGTTGTTTCAAGGAAGCTTCAGACCCTCCCCATCACCCCGCAGTAAGGGTGGGTGCAGAAGCATCCCAGCTGCGGAGCATCCCCCAGGCAGATGCCGGAGCCCATTCCTCCACCCATGGCAGCCCCGATGTGCCACCATTTGTGACAGATTCCTCCAGTCCTGGGCCTTCAGATGAAGAAATGAGATGTGCCAGCCTGGAAGGAAGCCCAGTTTAATGCTATTTTCCTCCGTGCCAAATCCTCTTATCTTCATGGCCAGCATGGAAGAGAGATTAGCCTTTTGTCCCACTTCTCCTTGGCTACGCGTCGTGCGTTTCACAGGCAGCAGAGGACCCAGGGCCAGGCACTGAATTATGAGGGGTTTTACTATTTAATTGTTTTATTTTCACACACCTCTCCTTCCTTAGGGGAGCCGGAGGCAGAATGGCACCTGGATGTCCATCTGCTTCAGCTGATGGGATGGCAAGTCTTGCGGGTCCAAGAGAAACCCAAAATCAAACTCGGGATGTGTGGGTCCACGCTAAGCTCGTAAGGACATTATGGCCAATTTGCCTCGGGCAGAAGTAAACAGATTTGGGGTGACAGCAGCTGTGTACGAGGGGCTGCATGAGATATCTAAGAGGCAGATGGAAGGACCTGGCAGACGGCCACCGTGTCCCAGGTGCTCTGCTGAGGGTGACATCTCCGCTACGACCAAAGTGTTTGCTCCTTGCTGATCTTCAAAGCCCTCCCAGAAGCCTGCTCCATTCAGGGAAAACCCTGCAGACCTCGGGCTGTTCCCCATCCCCGAGCCCAAAGCAAAGCTCTGCTGCTGGTGACTTACGTGTGTCGGGACGGGCAGGGGCATCCGAGCCGGGACTGCTTGTCCCTTCTCCTTCCAAGATGGACCTTTCCCGCTTCTCCTTCTCTGCAAAAGGAGACCCCATCAGTGCCCACGGAGCGCTTCCCCGCAAGCCTTTTGGGAGGGGGAACAGGGGGGACAGCGAGGACGGGCCACCAGGTCTCCTCTGCCTACAGCAGCCCAGGCTCTGGGTGTGTTTTATAATCTCATGGAAGGTGAAAGCAAAAATCCCGACAGCAACAGGCCTGAAATACCACAGCCAAGCACCAGGTCCCTCCACACCCTGCCTGTGAGACAGGAGCGCAGCCAAAACTCGGCTGGATTTACAAGGCTGTCGAGAGAAACCTGGAAGATGCCTTAAATTACACCAGAGGTTGGACCAACCTTAACAGCAGCCTGGAAATTTGGAGGGCGAGGGAAAAAGGCACTCAAAAGCTGGAGAAAACCCAAAGTCATCCCTTGAACTTTCACGTGAAGAGTGGGAAGAGGGAAAAAAGACTCACCTTCCTTAGCCGCTTGCCAGAACTCAAATGCGATTTTGAAGGCCTGGGCTACGGTGAGGGTGACCGCTTGCGCCTGGAAAGACAGCGGTGAGGCAGGACGTTAATCGACAGGTCCTCCAGTAGATTTAAAACATTTGGAGGTTTTGCTTTGCAGATCCGTATTAACCTGGATCCAACCAGTCCTCTGCTCTGCGGGCTCCCCGCCTGGCTGGGGAGAGGTAATCAAATATTGATGGAAGCAGAGACTTGCTCTGGGTAGTACACACGGCTCCTTGTAGACGCGTCTTTAGGTGTAACGGGAAGATGGAGGAGGCAGGGACGTGGCTGTCACAGGCACCGCGCTGACGGATGGGGAGAGAAGAGCTGCTCCTGACCGTGGGACACGCGCAGCTCTTCCTGCACCCCACATCTAAGCGTGATCTAAACAAGTGCAAGCGCTGCACGGCCCCGGGCTCGTCCTCGCGGCTTCCCGAGGGATGTGGCTCCCCTCTCCGGGGCCAGGCTGTGCTGTACCCGCTACAGACCATCACCCGCCAGAACAACCAACATCTGAAAGGGAACCAGCGCCCGGGCTGAGCCCCGGACCACGCCGCTATCGGCCACACCAGAGCCAGGGAGGGACGCAGAGCGCTGCGGTCCATCCCTCCCCAGCGCCATGCACAACGTGCACGAGGATGCGCCGAGAGCAAGAGACAACGGGGTAAAACGCCATGAATTTGCAGCTCTCTCCAACAGGAGCAATCTTAGAGGCAGGACAAGAGAGACCCCAGGGTCTTCCCCTGGCTCCCCCGAGCTAAGCTGGGGTCTCGCTGGCTTGGACCAACAGCGTGGGTTTGTTTTGCAACAGCCAGGGCCGCAGCAGGAGCAGGGACACCTTCCCCTTCAGTCCCTCCATTCCTCCCCAAGCCGAGAGCTTGAGCAGCATTAAAAAAACCCCACCACCTTAAATAGCCCAAGATGCTGAAGATGTATAAATAGTGACATAAATGCCAGTTTCATTAGGAGAAGGCAGAGCTCACGAGCAGTTTAAGTGCAAGGAGATAACGAGTAACGCTCTGCAAGGCTGGCACGCTGCAGGAGCCTTGAGGCGTGAGGTTGTTTTACGAAGTTGCAAACTAAACAAACCCAGATCTGGGTCCCTAACCCGCAGCCCCGGTAGCTCGGAGGATGGAGACCTGGGGGGAGCGCAAACGGAGCACAGGCATCCCCCAAAAGCCAGGCGCGGGAGAGGTGAGGAGACCCAGCAAACCTATCGGTGCCAATTAAGCCTCGCCAAGCAGGAGAGCTCATTTGAATGTCGGAGCTATTTACGTCTTTGATGGAAGTGCAAACACTTTATGGCAAAAACTTAAATATGGTAATTAAGTATGAAACTCCTCACAGCTGTTTACAATTTAAGCTGTCACATCTGAATCAAGTTTAATAGACCCAGCTACCGTTGAGAATTACCCATGAACTAAAAATACGGACTAATTACATGCCCGTGACTGGTAGCTGTGCGTACATCCAGGGACCCTGCCCTGGGGCAGGGACGGTCCCTGGTCTGGGAGCAGGGCATCACCTTACCAGCATGACGGTCATGTGTTTTAAAGACAAGGGGAAAAAAAAAAAAAAAATTTCTAGTTCTTGCCACAAAAGGCCTTGGAGAACTTTATTTGGAGGGAGACACGCTGAGCTGATGTACCACTGAGATAATTCTTTTAGCACTGGGGAGATTTAAATTTTAATTTGCAGAGTGAGGCTTATCTTTGCCGTGCAAGGATGGGAGCGCACGCCATGGAAAGGAGAGACAACTTGTAGCTTCCATTATTCTCTCCCCGGAAAAAAAACCCAAGCCGGGAGAAGCGCAGAATATTAACAGAGCTGCGGTGGCCACGTTCCGGGCACAGGGATGCTCGTAAGAACCCGGGAATTGCTGCACCGGGTGGGAACGGCTCTTGGGAGGTTGTCTCCCTGCGGATCTGGGATATCCCACCCTCTGCTCAGGCCCTGCAACAGGCACCAGGGGAAGGGTTTCTGGGGGCAGAGGGATCTGACCTGCCCTTCCTCCCCCCTAAAGCTTCTTCCAGCCGCGGGGAGGGGGCTCAGCCCCAGGCCTGGCTCCACTGGAGAGACCCCCAGGGCTCTCCTTGCTCCACTTGCAGCTGGTGCCCAGTGACCCACTTCTCTCCCTCGCCAGCTCGTCGGTGCTG
>NW_009206378.1:6442-6764 GCF_000690835.1 Fulmarus glacialis | reverse complement strand
AGCAGGAAAAGAATCCCACGGGTTCAAAGCAAGAGCCAGAGACTGTTCTCCGTACGCAGGTCTCTGTTCCGAGCCCCGTCCTCGGCACGCAGCGGGGTCTCCTGCGCTGCTCCCACGGGGAGGACACGGCCCCGTCTGCAAAGATGCCGCTAAAAATTGGACAGGGAGCTTCAACAGCAAGAAATGGAAGGAAGCCAGGGCGGTGAGCCCAGAACCACTGGCTAAATGCCTCCCATCAACGAAGCCACCCCCCGGCACCTCACTACCAGCCTCCCCGGAGACCTCCCCGCCTGCCAAAGCCTCTCCAGATGCCGGGCTTAGA
>NW_009206378.1:659-6359 GCF_000690835.1 Fulmarus glacialis | reverse complement strand
TTTCAGGTGCCGGTGTAGGGCTAGGTCCTCTCACCCCCGCCCCAGACCTTGGGGCAGAAAGGCTTTTACCTGCCGAGACAATGGGCTGAATCCAGCCCGGAGTTACACCCGCTCGAGAGCGATGGCCCGGCGCTGGGCGGCATCGCCAGGATTAACCGCCCGTGGGCAGGCGGTGACGGCAGCAGGAGGTGGGTGCTCTCCCACGGCTGTTCGCTGGGGCAGGGCCCCCCCCTCGCTCTAACTACGGGCAGAGCTGTTATCTCACCGGCGCAGCCCCTCTCTCTGCTTCCTCCTCCTACAGCCACATCCCCATTTCTTCCTCTGGACTGACCATTTTCCGTTTGGTACAGAGGAAGGCATGGCACTCCAGGTTCTCATTGAGCTGGTTCTGGGCAATGTAGGCAAACACTTTATCGTGGATCTTGTCTGCCGTGCAGTAGGATATCCTGAAAGACAGAACGAAACGTCTTGTCCGGGGCACTGTGCGCAAGGGAGATCAACCAACCCCTCCTCTGACCTGCCAGCAAGCTCCTACCCCAGGGATTCCAGCTCCGGGGCTGAGCAGGGAAGGCAGAGGGAGTGTGGGAGCGTTACCAGGCTTCAGTGCAACTCCTTCCCAAAGCAGAGGAGTCGATGCCACTGGCTTGAGCGTAAGAGAAGCCCAGAGCAACTCCCGCAGCCGTGGCGTGAGCCACGTGCACCACACGCAGAGGCAGGAGAGAAGAGAAAATGTTTCACCTTGTGGGAAAGGACAGGTTAGAGAAGGTAAAGACTCCGCAGTGTGCCAGCCTGGGACTACGCCTGACAAATGCTCTGCCTTCAGAAGAGAGACTCCGGAAGATTTCCCTTGGAGAATAAGCTTGCAAGGAGAGAGAAGGACTTGTTCTCAGCCTACGATTTAATCTTGAGGCTCAAACCAGGGAAAGAAATTGATGCAGGGGTGCCCAAAAAAAGCTGTTGGAAAGGCTGAAATTCAGGCTCTGAGATCCGCAGTAGCAGATGCATGGGATGCTCCGAGATCCCTGAGCACACAGGACACGGGGAAGGAGGCTCAGCCGCCCCAGTGGAGCACCCCCAGGATGGCCGCGTCTCTCCCAGCCCCAGGGCTGACTCCGAAATGCCGAACAAGGCCCTGGAAGAGCAACAGGCTGACCTGTTTGGGGAGATCAGGCTGTGACCGAGGGCTCAGCTCCCTTCTGCGGGGCAGCGGGACCCTCAGCATCAGCCACCCGCGGGCCCATCCGCACCAGGAGCTGCGGGACTGAGCGTCTCGTCTGAAGCCAGCGAGCAGAGGCCGGAGCAGCCCCAGAGGTTTAGTGCAAGGTGGCAGGCACTGGCGGCGAGCAAAACCTCTTCCCTGGGCACGCGACAGATCATACAAATGTTAAGGAAAGAGAAAACGCGAGGAAAAAGTTGGAGACTTCAGTAAAAGTCTTCCCAAGGCCCCACGATGCCCATTCAGCTCCTGCTCTTGCTGCCCCCGAGAGTTTGCAGGGAGGGGACTGGAAGGTCCCAGTTCCCAGCAGATACTGGGACTTAAAAAGCCACTTTCAAAATTTATTTACACTGGATTAGTTTCTTGTTGCATATGAGGATGCCTCTGCTCCATGGCCTATATTTTGTCTTCCAGAGCTGAGCTGTGCTCTGGATTAAAGAGGCCCTTGGAAGTTCACTCCTTCCTCATGTTTGTTCCCAAAGCGGCATGGCCACTCTTAATAATTGTGACGAAGCCGCGGAAGGTCGTCTGCACAGGCACGTGGCCCTTCCAGCAACCCCCAGCGCTCAGCTCGATATTCGATGGCCGTTAATTAAGGGAAAGAATAACTCACACCCGCCTCTCAAGCCAGCCAGTTTTACGAGCGAGGCCTCTGGCAGTGGCACGTCCGGTGATGGCGGCTGCGTTTTAGCTGCGGCCACCCCGTCCTGCCCCAGCGCACGATCCGGGGCAAAAGCATCATCCCGGTGAATAGAAAAGCCGAAGAGAAGACAGTAGAGGTGTTAGAGGAAAGCCCTGGGACCGCCGCCGGTGGAGCACGCTGGCAGAGGGGGGAGATGACCCCCCCACACACGCAGACCCCAGCTTTCGCCGTGACCCCCGCTCCCACAGCGCCAGCATCTCCGGGGAGCAGCATCAGTCCCCACATCAACAGCCTATTTAGGACACGCTGACTTCAGTCTACTGAATCGAGGGGATGCTCATACACGAGCACTGACCGGGAGGAACAGCTTTATCGACGGCTGTTAAAGCATCTGGGGAGAATTTAAGGCAGCAGCTAAAAACCCCGGCCCCACGGCCCTGCCTGCTTTTACACCAGCGCGGTGATCCCGATTTTGGTGCGGCCGCTTCGCCCAGCTCTGCTCTTCAGCAGTGGGTTTATCTCCTGGGGAGGGCTGGGGCTCAGCACCAGCGGCTGTATGCGACTGCTTAGTTTGAACTAGAGAAAAGCAAGCGGGTTAGTAGTCTGGTTAGAGAGAGTGCCCCAACCCAGTGCTCCCCACCCCAAATTCAGCAAAGGGGGACAGAGCAGCTGGTGAAGGACAGAAGCTGAGCGTGGGGGATGTAGAGGGAGGAGGGATGGAGGAGATGGAAAGGGCCAGATCCCAGCTGAGCTCTGCTCCACCAGGCCTGCGCCTGCCTCCAGCCTCTTTGGAAGAAATACTTCCCAAAGCCTGAGGAGCAGATGTGGGATAATCCATCCTCGCCCTCCCCACACCGGTATTGTCCGGTGTCCCAGCTCTTTGTCAGAGCTATTTAAACATATCAGAGGTGCAGAGCATCCAGCGAGGGGAGGGCAGCCCCGGCTCCAGCGCTCACATCCTTGCCCGCTTGGAGATGCTCTGACCATCCTCCGTGTTCGACTCTTGCCATCACCCCAGATGCTCTGGCGTTTGTAGGGCCGAGGACAGGCAGTAAAGCCACGCGTGGCCGTGGAGCGCGTGGCTGTGGATCTGTAGTCTGCACACACGACACCTCCAGCCTCGTCACGTCTTTCCTTACCCCCGGCCGGACACTTACTGCACCAGACGTAAATTTACCTTAAATTTAGCAACCACCCTCCTTCCCCCACCTTTGCTTTCCATCAAGACATGATGGCCAGCGAGGCGTCAGCTCGGCCTGGGTGGAGACCGGAGCAGACGAGGAGCCCCAGGGCACGCACCCACTGAAGCGCATCCCGTAACCCACCTGTATATAGAGATGTTCTCGATCAGCTCGTTCGTTCCGCTGTCATTTAACACGATCCCTCTGGGAGAGACTTTCAGAGTCACTTTCTGCAGTTTCTTTCCACTTGCTTTTGCCTTTAGAAGGAAAAGAAGGAGAGGAAAGTTACAGGCTTTTAACACCGATACATCCAAAGGTACACGAGCAGAACAGAGCAGAGACTCCAGATATGGACTACCTAATAGGCATATTAATAGCACTCGTTAGTACTAGAGACTGAATTTACTACCAGGTGTGATAAGGCACTCGTTAAAACTTTTCCCTCCCTGAAGCAGTGATTTTTGCTGGCATTAACATGGAGGTACTTCCAGCCCAGCACCTCCACGAGGATTTCCCTGCAGCCATCAGCACAAAGCAGTGGCTGCTCTGGCGAGCGTTTGGTGAAACCCCGGGGAGTTTTGTCTTTAGGGCCAGCTCCGGAGCAGAAGGGGACACCAGCACGAACGAGGGAGAAGGACGGTCCTGCAGGACGTGGGCTGCCAAGCAGCCGGCTTGGAGCTGTGCTGCCAAACCCCACTCGAGTGGCAAAGCATCCCCCATACCAAGGTCAGGACACCGGCTTAAAAAGTAACTAGACTTTTAAGGGCCACTTTCTCTTATTTCCTAGTCTTGTGTTTTCAGCCTTCAGGCTGCATTCAGCTCACTGCCCAGCTTCTCTCCAAAAAAAAGAAAAATAAAAATACATAGCCAGCTAGCTACAGACTGCAGACCTGGATCCTCAGCCCTGCTCCCTGGGGACCTCACTTGAGCCGCATCCAGACCAGCCAGCGGTCGGTCCGGCCCCTCCAAGGCTGGCCTCAGCCCTGGGGCTTTTATTTAAAGGCTCTGTTCTCGGCCGCTCAGAGCAGATGCGAAGGGCTCTGCCAGCGGCTCCTGTTTCATGCCAGCGCTCCTCTCCCGTCCAGCTCAGCACATGCCAGCAAAGGATCTATCATTACCCAGAGCAGTTCGTCACCCCATTGAGTTTTATGATGGTTAACTGTACAATTGGGTCTTTGCCTCATTCAGTTTTATAAGGGCTTAAAGAAGCGTTAATTTTACTTGGAGCCCGGTGAGCGGGGGCTCTGGGGAGGCTTGGTGCTAGAGGATGGCGGAACGTTGGTCCCTCTTGCATCAGAGGTTACAGTGGGACGGCAGCTGTATTGGCTGGGAATCGGGGCAAGCTGTCCTGTTCTCTTCTCCTCTTAACCCTCCAAATCCCAGGAAGGAAACCCCAGAATTGCATGCCAGCTCTCGTTCACGCGCTGGCCGCATTCAAAACGCTGTCCCTGCCTTGCAAGAGGAGAGACGGCCCCGGGGAAGGCTGATTTCACCAGGTCAGAGGCTTCTTCCACACCCAGGGTCACCCAAAGCTTATCAAGGGGAGCCAGAGCTCAGACACGTAACACCAGCTCTCCGCAGCCTGCCCCATCCGTGGGCCGGGGCTGGTCCCGAGGGCTTGCCAGTGCCGCTGTCTGCATTTCTACCTACCCCACCAGACGCCTGCTCACCCCTGGAAGAGCTGGACTTGAATCCTGACACCCCCCCAGCCCACAGACGGACAGCGCTGCCTCCAGACCTGCAGCTTTTGAAACTCCCCGGTGACACAACTGGTTTGAACAGCAGGACACAGGGCTCTGCTCCAGCACGGACACTCACAGTGGCGACGATCCTTTTGACGGCAGCCGCAGAGAGCTCCTCGCCCTTGGGCTGCTCCACCAGCGTCATGCCCATGTACTTGAGGCTGAAGAGCATCCCCTCCAGCAGCGTCTCACGGGTATCGGTCCAGTTCTCTGGCAGCTCTAGAGAGGCAACAAAGAGGCTCTTGGATTCCCAAAAGCACAAGGATACCCCTGTCAAGCCCTGAGGGAGGGTTTAGGTACAAGCAGGGTGTTGGTTTAGCTACTGCCTGGACCCCCGTGTCTGAGCTGCTCCCACAGCTCTCGTGAGGCGCTGGGGGAAGGAGACGGGGTAGAGACAAGAACAACCCCCCAAAATTTTTTCCACGAGCCACAGCAAATTGTAGCGACCCTTTAAGATCCATCAGCTCCTCAGTTTAATTGTGAGTTTCCAAGCCCACACCATAACCAAGGAGATCCTGAGCACCAGCCCCCGCCAGGCACAGGGGAGGGTGCTGCCCCACGCACAGCAATAACCTTACCCTGTGCTAACCATCACCTACCCGCAGAGGCTAAGACGGGATTTGCCACTAGCTAAGCCCACGCACAGCTGCAGGGATCCCGGTGATGTGCTCCGACTTGCTAAATCGGTCACCAACAGCCCTGAGGAGCCCATCGTGCGGTGAAGCTTCACCAGGGAGAGGTCTCTGCTCTCCCCTCAGATCGCCAAGGAGGCCACCAGCCTCTTCCCTTACGTGCTGGGGGGTGGGAAAAGGGTCCTAAATACACAGCTAAGTTTGGGACCAAACTGGAAATCAGGTGGTTACCGCTAAGCTTGAAATTGCACCACAGGATCTAACCTCCAGACACGGAGCTGGCAAC
>NW_009206378.1:0-623 GCF_000690835.1 Fulmarus glacialis | reverse complement strand
AGGAGGCAACAAACCACAGCCCTCCCGAGGTGCCCACGGCCCTGGGGAGCGATAGGCCTCTCAGAGAGGAGTCTCTGCTCGCTGCAGACAAAACACGTCCCTGAAAGCTTCGCTGCCTTGTATTCAACCTCCTTCAGCTGCCTCCAAGCAGCAGGGCCAAACCCTGCGGCCCCCTGCAAACCTGCAGCGCCGGGAGGGCAGGGCTGCTGGGACGAGACTCAGCCTCCCGGAGAAGGCGAGACAGGAGATAAGCCACAAACCCCGGCACCACTCCCAGCGCCGGGTGTGGGTGCCGAGCAGCGAACCGCCCCGGCCAGCCCGGCACTGGCTAAGGTCGAAGTGACGGAAGCTGGGTGGGAGCGGTCCCCTGGGGAGACAAGAGTTTGCAGGAAGGCAGGGGCTCCGCGTCCGACACACGGCAGCAGGTCCCAACCCTGAAGAGGGAAAGGAAAAACCAAGGAGAGGCGGGATGCTGCATTTACTTTGCATCCCAGCTAGAAACAGAAGGTGCCAGCGAAAAGCCTGGATTTCTCAAAAGCCAAGGGTGCTGCTGCTGAGCTCCCACCCTCAGCGGGCAAAACCGGGCAAAGACGCTGGGGTGGAGGGCAGTTAGCATGTGATGG
>NW_009206377.1:0-311 GCF_000690835.1 Fulmarus glacialis | reverse complement strand
CTAACCCAAATCCCAACCCAAGCCCTAACCCAAACTCTAAACTGAGCCCTGACCCGAAGTCTAACCTAACCCAAGCCCTAATTCCAGCTCTGAACCTCGCTCTAACACTAAACCCAACCTTAGACCTAACCCAAACCCTCACCCAAACTCTAACTCGAGCGTTACCCTAAGCCTAACCGTAACCCTAACCCCAAACCGAACCCTAATCCTAACCCGAGCCCTAATCCTCATGTTAGCCCTAACCCCGATCCTACAACCCTTCGCCCGAACCCTGACCCTAATCCTAATCCTAATCCTAACCCTAACCCTAA
>NW_009206376.1:22768-31551 GCF_000690835.1 Fulmarus glacialis | reverse complement strand
GCTTATAAGAAAGATGGGGACAAACTTTCCAGCAGGCCTGTTGCGACAAGACACGGGGGAATGGTTTTAAAGTAAAAGAGGGTAGATTTAGACTAGGTATAAGGAAGAAATTTTTTACAATGAGGATGGTGAAACACTGGAACAGGTTGCCCAGAGAGGTGGTAGATGCCCCATCCCTGGAAACATTCAAGGTCAGGTTGGACGGGGCTCTGAGCAACCTGATCTAGTTGAAGATGTCCCTGCCCACGGCAGGGAGGTTGGACTAGATGACCTTTAAAAGTCCCTTCCAACCCAAACTATTCTATGATTCTATGTCCTGCCTGTGCCAAGCTACATTCAAATTCAAAAGTCAGAATACATTATCAGCCACTAGGTATCTGAACACAAACTTGAAAGACAATTCTTATCTCACCCCTAACCCTGGCCTCATGACTCTTGCTGTCTCTAAAACTAGTTTGCAAGATCAAGACCCAGTATACTAGCTGTTCTACAGAGGTAAAAAGCTGCTCCTGACCTGAAAAGCTAGCAGAAGGTACATACCAAAAATGCCGGAGGGCACATCATAGTTCTTCTATGCTTTTATTCCTAACACCTACAAAGAAGTCCCCAAAAATGTTTTTGTCATAAGTTAGGTCAAAAAGAGATGTCAAGGGAAGAATAATAATCAAAAGGAACGGTCACAAGCAAGAAGCTATGAAAACAAAGAATATTCTCACCTCTGTAGCTAGAGCTGATTGAAGGATAAGATCAGACTCATTCAATCAATCACATGGTATCGCTACACTAAAGCTTAGATCCAGTATGCCAAGAAAAAGAGTGACAAATTGGGTATACTTGCTTGCAACTTCAATAATCAGATTACAAAAAGAAGTACTCTGCTATTAGGAGCTGTTCCTTTAGCTCATGTTTGTTCTGAGGTTTCCCAGCTGTGAGTGCAAAGTATTCTTGCAACTTAACAAATTAAGTCAGAGCAAAATTTGTGCTTAAAACACTGGGCACCAGTCACCATTTCCTAACATTAGATAACTTCGTGAAAATTTCAGTGTTAAGAATTTTTTCTTTTGAGTTTTTGAAAGTTATCCTACAAATATTGCATCAAAGCAAAACATACTTATTTACTGCTTTCCCTAATCAGTGTTTTCAGCAAACTGTTATAAATCAGGTATTCTTATTACTTTGTTTACCTGGAGATGGTTCTTTGAACTTTTTTTGCTTCTTAGCTTATGTCTGGCAGTCAACAGAAAAAGTGTCCCATGCCAGAAGCAGACCTATAATTAGCCTCGTGCCCTGCAAATCTTCAATTTGAGAACATAGTCCTTATATAATTCAAGTTAGAAACAAATTGGGAAGTGAGAAACTAGATTTTTAGAAGTTTGTATCTACACTTTTAATCCTGCTCCGCACACAGAATTAAATCTTATAATACCCAAAAGAAAGTAGTAAAGAACAAATCTGAGAAAAAGATTTTGAAAGTAGCTACCGATTTTAGGCTCACTGGAAACCATATTTATCTGATTTTTCAGATGAGATATCTGCTGCGCGTATCCTGCAGCAGAAGTCCTCTCAGTGAGACACAAAACATCCTCAGGATTCATCCCTCAGGAAATAACATTTGCATTTGAGAATGCTTATTAATGTCTTCTCCTTAGTCATACATCAAGTTGCGATAAAAACTATTCCTGCAATGGTATTAACTAGTAGACACTGCTTTCTTTCTGCAATTTTATTTTATGTTATCTAGATGCAAGAAGATTCATGAAGTTGAGATCATAATTAATAATATGAAAAGTAATTTACAAGATGCCAGGAGAGGTTGGGGCGGGGGGCATAAGATTCCTTCACACAAACACATGACTATCAGAAACCCCTGCCTGAAATTCTCACATGAGAGTTAACCTGAATTATCTCTGCAGATCCATTTCTGAGAGTTAGCTTAATAAAATAAATCTCATTAGTATTTACTCCTATAAAAGCAGACTTGGTGAAAATGTTCCAGCTAGTTCGGCAGCCAAAATTTCATTGCAGTGAGAAGGGATGATCACACACACATTCAAGGACAAATCTCATGAAACTCATGTTTGACAGGAAATTGTACAGGAAGCTAATTTAGAGAGATCAAAATGAGGGTGGTATGTTCCCAGGACCCAGGGCAAGTCAGAAATCTTGCAGCTGAATTTTGTACATATGGTAATTTGATCAGAGTGGATATAGCAGAGAAGGGAAAGAAACAGTTGATTGAAAATGTAGAAAAAAGAAAAATCAGCATGGGAACAAGAATTCAGTATCTCTCTAAATCTGGCTCTGTAAAAAAGCCAGGTCACAAAGCCCCCAAATCAAAACAAAAGGTACTTTATTGTAGTAGGGTCAGAAATACCGTAATTTGGTATACATGCATCAGACACTGGTCACTTAAATTGTAGGATTTGAAGTTGCTGTGCATGTGTTTTCATTTATCTTCTAGACAGTGTACTAAATGCACTCTTGCTTTAACACCACAAACTAAAAAATGGAGCATGAGAGCAAAACACAGGGAGAAACCAGCAAATTCGAAGGTAACTATGCACTTTGAAGCTTACTTAATTTTTGTGTGTCCAGCATCAGACGATTATAAAACACTTGTATCTTTTATATGTGTATTAGAAACAGGGAACGTGACTCTCTCTGCTACGTCCTCTGTATTTCCAGAACATTGATAGAGAGGAATTTCAAAAGTCTGTAGGAAATGTATGTAGGCTGCAGCCTGCAGATCCCACAACCACTGTACATATCCTTTCAGCCAGCCATCTGGTGATTTGTGGTAGCATGAACTTTGATCATAAGTTGAAACAGTTTAATAACATGAAATACAGCAGTGTCCAAGTAATCCAAGTAATAGCAGAGAGCAAAACATTAATTTGAGCTATAACACTGACTTTCTCTGGGAAAATTCACAACTTACAATGTCCTTCTTGATGACTAAAAGAATAAAATCTGCTATTTAATTTTCTGGTTTATATCAAAACCCACATCATCTTATTTTTGACGTTTTAACCAACTTTAATGGAAATTTATAGTGGCTAAATCATAATCTGTTTGAATTATTTTTTCCTTTATTGTTCATAAACACAGGCAACTCAGCTAACGAAACTTGATCTGGAACATGAACTGAAAGTAATTTGAACTTACACCCATTCGTTCTTTCAAAAGGCACAAAATCCAACATTGCGTCTATGCTTTTGTATACTTGTATTAAAAGAGACATGTCTTGGGTTTCTTTGGGGAGAATCCCAGAAGCCAAAAAGGAAAGAGGAGGAGCAATGAATGGGAAAACACAAGGAAAGTTAGATGGTTCCCACAAAGCTATAAGATTTCCCTGGGGCTTTACACAACCTAGGCCAAATTGGGCACTCAGTTACATTTGTAATAACTGACTGATTGCTGGAGAGTTGTGGATGCAGAGTAGCAAAATTTGGAACCCTGTTTTTATCATAGGAAAAATAAGAGAAAGGTAATTCTAAAAACCAACCTAAAAGCCATATTCTTCTAAAATAAAACAACCACAAGTGACAATGTACGAAGAATGAACTACAGCTTATGTAATTCTTCAAAGACATTTTTAAAATTTTCTGACACAAAACCATGAGGAATCTATAAAAAAAACCAAACCCAAACTATTGGAATCTGAATTTAAAGCAAAGCAAGTCAGAAATCTGAAGGACAAAACAGAAGTGGACAGTAGTGCTTAAAATAATCCACGAGGTCGTGGACCTATAATGAATAAAGGTTCAGCACTTCTAGGCTCACACACAGAGCATGAAACTCTACCCAGCACTGACCATGCAAGACAGTCCCATCAACGGGGCTGAAGGGTGTCACAGATTTCAGCAGCATGTACAAATGGGAAGACCCAGATAACAAGGCAAAAGTGTGAGAAGAGGCAGGCTGAAGTCACTTTCTTCCACTTCTTCCACTCTGCTGGATGATTCATTTCTGCATTCCTGTAAGATACGTGATACTTCTTATGCCTGATGATGGGACTCTATTATGTGGTCAGACACTTCATCCACTTTGTCCTACATTTTCTAATGTTATTGAAGTGATTTGGCTGAAAACATGAGAAACTCAGTTCTGTGCATATTTTGTTTTTCATTTTCTTGGGCTTCTGCTGTAAGAAGAAATAAACTCCTTCAGTTTGCCTGATCTAAAAATGAACAACCACCCTTCTCCACATTGTGAGCAGCAGCACACCGTTCTCCCAGGACCTGCCAGCATTACAAGATGAACTGTAGATGACTACTCATTAAAGTGCTCATTAATTTAGAATCTTTGGAAAGGCTTAAATGGTCTGCACACATACTGACCAGCTTCTAGGAAATTAGAGAAGGCTGAAGGAAGGAAGGAAGAAAGTGTCTAAGATGGGGGATTTCAATGTATTTAAGGTGCATCTGCATTTGCTTTGTTCTCTGTTTCATTCTGGGGCCCTGTTTCCCAGTCATTAATACTAATACAGGTTCATAATTATATTCACTCTGAATTGAACTGAATTTAGTAACAGAAGTGGACCAGAAGCTAAACTGGACAAGAGTCTACATAGTGCATACAACAGGGGCATGAGATATACCAAATATGTCTCCCCCCTCGCAGCCCTTCCGAGATAATCCGTCAGCTTCTCATGCCTTATGGCTCCCATACCACTACTTTGATATAACAAAGCAAAAGCATGAATCCGACAAGCCAAAAGCACGAATCCGACAAACCAAAAGCAGTCCTCCCACTTCGGTTACTGCTTCTCTTCCTTCCCTGATACGGGAAATTTGGGGGATTCTCCTAGTGATAGCCTGCACATGTGGTTTTGCTGCCAGAAGAGTACCATGGCAACAGTGTGAGGAAGTGATCTGACAACAAGCCATAGCAGCAAGCACTGCTCCTAGGAGTTTATAAAACTGAAAGCAGCGTTCTTAAAAGCCCATATCCTGGATCACTGCCATGGTTCTCAGATTATGCACTGGGTTTTTGACCGAGAAACCACAGCACAGCCCTCATCCTACCCTTTTATTGCAAACTCCCAAATGTGTCTACAGAGACTGAGGCCTGGTTTCTTTCTCAGTGTCTTTGGTTATAAAGACAGCACAGAATCAATAGAAAAGGTCTTCCTACCAACCCAGAACACCACCAATCTTCACCCTTTTTCCCTGAGGCACCAAAAGTACCCTCTTTCTCAAGTGCAGTCAGGAACCTTGATATTTGTCTTTGTTCAAATATGTTTGTGGAGAATGAAGGGACAACATGGGTTCTCCTCTTCCCTGTGCTTTTCCCCATGTCCTGTACCACCTACACACAAGGGCAGGAACACGCTCGTCAAATGACTCCCATGACCTATATGTTTACAAACCAGCCAAATAACTTTTCTACATGCGGAGCAATTGCAGTATGACTCACTGATGGCTAATCACAGCACACTATTGCAGCAATAACTACTACGTGAGCATCTCCAAAGGAAAATTGACCCTTCCAGTAGCTGGTCTTCTGCGTAACAACACACACATCACCCTGCCCACATGGTACCTCTTTCAACCTCAGAAAGGCGTTGCACTCGGAACACAGGCACATCCTACATTCTTGTAATGACCAATAGCAGGCACAATGTCCCTGCTTGCTTTTTCATCCAGAGTTGCTAGTGACTTATCAGTGTTCTTATTTCAAGGAAGGTCTGAACCCAACTCTTGAGAGAACATTGTGGGTATTGTAACACAGTATGAGAATGAATGACAGTTGGAAAATGCTGCTGAAAAACTGAGATTTGCACTGGTGTTATTTTTCTTCATTAAATTCACAAGCAGTTGCATGGAAGAGGAAAATGCATCTGAATCTAGTTATTTAGTAAGAAAAGAAGCAAAGTTTTTTCACTCTAATGCCTTGTTTACAATGCAAGAGTTTCCTGAACTGCAAAAACTGGGCCTGATTCCGGACACTGCTCTCCATGAGAACATCAAGAATAAATTAGCTAAGTCTCGTGATTCACTGATTCTCGGAAGCCTTTGCCAGGTATCCATCAGAAAAGGAGATGACAGAATTCCATTCTTAGGAAATCCCAGTAGGTATAAAGATGTTTGTGCTGGCAAAGTAATAATAAAAATAAAAAAGCAATAATGTTTAGAAACTGGCAGTGATCATTCCAGTAAAATGCAGATAATTTTTTCTTGATCACGAATACAGCTGTCTTAAAAACCCCTCTTTGAAACTGTTGTTTTAAGACTAACATATACCTGCAAGGAACTAATTACTCATTCACCCTGTTCTACTTCTCCCAAAAGAGAAATTAGTTACTGTTTCTAAATGGATACTCAACATGAAGATTCTTTTAAAGCATAAGGAGGAGAGAGAAAAAGAGGTAGGACTGGAGAACCAGAACTTCAGTTACAGAACTTCAGTTAATGACGTAGGATTTTTGGTTTATAGATTCAGACATTTCTCAATAATTCCTTTTTATTATTGCCTAACAGTAGACTTTACATAACATCAGTTCAAAACTGCTGTAATACAAGAGGATAAACCTCATCTGAAAGTTGGGAAACACAATTCATGTTTCTTCATCAAAAGCACAGAGCCAAAGTTACCAAGAGTAAAAAACAGCTTTGACTGGGCACTTAAACAAACTTTTAACCACCAGGATGAGCTGAGACTAGTAGTTAACAAGAAGTCTGACATCACTCTTATGAGTTGAGAATTCAGTGAACAGTTTCTGAACTGAAAGCAGTTATCATGAATGATATCGTCCTTGATCCAGATGGCATAAATATCAAGAGGCTGAAGAAGTGGCAACTTAGCTGGTATCAGTGTATTAAAGGAAAATCCTTCTGTGTTCAAAAATTATGCTTGAGCTAGACCTGGTCAGAAAATTTTGATAAAAATTTTTATTCACTGGAAAAATACCAACTAAAAACACCCAAATATTTTAAAGAAGTGTGCTGATTTCAGGAAGAACTCATTTTTACAAGAACATTTTTAAAAGTTGTTTCAGCCTCTGCAGAACAATTAATTTCCTAGTTTGAAGTTTTATAAAAGTTATTCCTCTTTTCTTTAATTTCACTAGTGTTCTCCGGCTCTATGCTTCAAAATACAAATGTTCCTTAGTATCTAACTGCTTTAAAAGCAAACACAAAAGACCTTGTCTTTACTTGCCTTTCAACAATGTCTATATATCCCTTCTCTGTTTTGTCACTAGTCTCACTACCTAAAGCTACTGTTTCGAGCTGTCCTTCTTCAATATGTCCCATATTTTGCTCCTGCCTCTGGATCACCACTCAATCTGCAGTCATTAAGACCCCTGGTGACTCTTGGTGCAAATCTTAGAAAATCTTAGAACCAGTACTGTCCTTATTCTTCACCAGCAATCAGATCCTTCACTTTTTACGACTGTGCTGTGACCTATTCCATCCTGATTATCCCTTGTTCATTATCCAGATGTCAGCTTCTGATCAGCCATAGATATACCTCTTACATTTTAAAAAAAAACTTCACTGGGCTTTTTCTCATGCTGCCCTTCACACTTGGGTAGAGCTCCCCATAAAATTCCACAAAGTTCTCTCACAAACATCTCCAAAGCTCTCTTTTGCTACACTGCCCATAAAAATATTACTGCTGCTAACTATTAAGCTCTCATGCCCTGCTACAACCGAGTATCATGTTAGCCAATACTGGTTTATTGTTCTTTTAGGCTCCTTATCTCTTATTACCTACTTTGCCTCTTCTATGTACTGACATTACAGACTTTAAATTAGCTTTCCACTCTTTGTAATTTGTATACTGCACAGCACAAGCTGACACTAGTTTCTCACTACAGTTCATAGCAATATAGTACTGCACAAGAAGACCAATAAAAAAAAGGAGCTGCAGCAGGGAAACACTGAGTTCAGTTTTCAGAAAGACAAGCAGGCGAGATGCCTACATCCCGTTGGAATTCAGACGCCTACATGCTTCCACAGAGGTCATTAGGAACCCATTGTCATCTTTAATGGTCCACAGAACCTTCTGCAAAAATAAGTTTCTCAAGATATGGCTTCTGAAGGATGCCACAAAAGATCAGTTACATAGTTTTGACTCAAGTCCACGTTGTGACAGCAGAAAAGAATTTCATAAACAGGAAAATTACTTCGTACAAGCTCTCCTTGAGAATGAAAGCCAAAAGCATACATTATACATATTTCAAAATAATATATTGTTCTCTCTGAACCTTCCCCTTTAAGGAATATGCAAAAGATGAAGTGGAAGAAACATGAGAAAAAAAATGTGAGACAGAAAGATCGTGAGAGAGGTTACTCTCATAGCACTTTTGATCTGGCTGACAGAGAGAGGTAATAAAAATTCATAAGACGACTGTTCTTGCTCAATTTCCAGGACACAAAAATCTGGATATCTATCCAAAGCTGACTCAGCCTTGACATCTTTTGATCCCAAGTGCCCTATTTCTTTGTAACCAAAGGTACTGTGAAGTATACACAGAAATGCACACATTTCCCAGTGGGCTTTGGTGTAGCCTGATCAGAGTGGAATGGGATGAAAAACAAAAGCTAGAACAATCCTGGATACAAAAAACAAACAAAGAACACCCCCACACCCACCCCCACCCCGCCACCCCACTACAGGAAGAGTAAAATCTTACCATTTGTAATAAACACATAGTTTATTATTTAAATAGCTCTGCATGCACGCTGTACACACTGTTTGCCTTGCATTCTCAGTATTAGAACTGTCAGATAATGTTATCGATACACATGGGCAATTTTAAAAAGTGGGATTTTTGC
>NW_009206376.1:0-22700 GCF_000690835.1 Fulmarus glacialis | reverse complement strand
GGAGAAGAGAATGTAGGAGGTGGGAATTTCAGAAGTGCACACATGGGGTGTTTGTAAGACGCCTCATCTGACTAACTATACTTTACACATGCCAAGCCTCTTTTGATTTTATAATAAAATCAAGAAGATAAATATATGTTCCGTATGTACCTGTGTTCACAATTTAGAAGATATGGAGCTAAACAATGTCTTAACAGCACCTGATGTATGCAATTGTATTACTGTAACACCTACGAGCTTTTATTTCAGAAAAAGCCCCATTCTACTACCGGCTGTAAAATTAATAAATAATAAAATGAAAGAATTTAACTAAATTAAATAAAAGAATAAAAGAAATTAACTAAAGAAAACATTACTTTGGTAGAACTATTATAGAAACCCTGGTGTATTTTAAGTTAGTAAATCAAATCTACTCACTGTTCTTGATTTCATGCTATTGGTCAGCACAGTTGTATTTTGCTCTAACCCTTAAGGCACTGAGCTGAAGTTTTCATAGTTATTTTTCCCCATGTTATGTTCTCCAAGCCAGTCTAAGAATCATGATAGTATGGTCTAAATTTTAGAGATGCTGAGCATGGATAATTTTCACCTCCAATGTAAGTCTGAAAAGTTCACCCCATATGATATTAGGTCATTTAATCAAGATACCTAATATTAACTTTCAAGTTCAATTTTAATTGACCATCTCTGAAATTTTGACCTAATTCATTTCAGCTTTGATTAAAATCTATTTAATATCACTGTAAATCCATAAATAGTGCTACTTCACATAATCTGCGCCAATGAGATTGCAACCAGAATCTAACACATGGATTGCATTTAGAGATGTACTGTTCTGTTTCAAATATTACTTCCGTTTCCACTCTTTAGCCATAAAGACACACACTACTATGTATTATTTACACATTTATATTTGCTGTGTCTCATAGCTATGAACTCTCCTAATATTGGATTTATTCAATAAGGAAGGAAACTGAGAAATCAATGAATTATAGCAACATTTTCACATAGCGCGTAAGTCACCTTGTAAATACAATGGAAGGCCAAAGATTACTGGAGGTAGAAAATGATACAGCATCATCCAAAGTTTATGTCTGTGACTGGAATCCATTTAATTTCAGAAGGATTTGGATTAGGCTGTTTGACTAGCTTCCAACTAACTTTTTATATACAGGGAAAGCAACGATTACATAGCCAGCAAGCGTGGAGTTTGCACACATACTCACTTTGGTATGCTTATATGAAGACTCCAACAGTTTTTACTGCTTAAAGCTACTGTGGGTGAACTAGAATAACTGAGACTCTCTTGAAGATATATAACTAAAGTGCAACCCTCTTCCAAGCACACTTAACTCTACATAAATTGTGAACAAAGCAGGGTGCACAGAGAAAGCCAATTTTTTTTACTGGTAAGTTTTGTTCATGTTACCGTGACATTTTTAGGGCAAGCATACCCTGGGTTTCCCTCTGGCTTGCACACAACACCAATTAAGTACATTTTGGTTGCCGAATTTAAAACTGCCGAAGTGAGAAAGAACACAACCTTGGGAACATATGCCAATTGGAGTTCACAAACTTCTTTGTTTTCTATTTGCAACTTTTACTCACATATTTCTCTGGAAAAAGAAGCCACAGAGGGAATCAATACAAAAGTTCACAATATCCCTTTTAACTTTATTATTACCGCTATGCACAGCTTACTTACACTTTGATTTCTCTGGTGTGTCCCCTTTTCAGAGAATATGTGAAACATTTGTTAACGGTGCTGTGAGGGCAAAAGGAACTGGAATGTTTCCATGGGACAGCCAAAAGCAGGCTGATTCCTGAAGAAAGTGACAGGATCTAAGTTATTGCAGTTGTTTAAACTTGAGCTGGGTGCATCTTACAGAAACTATTACTAAAGCCGGTAGAGGGATGGAACTGATTATTTAACAAGTATTTCCAGCTGTTTTTTCTAGTTCTTTCAGCTTGTGTTCGAGAGTGGAATACTTCAAACACATTTGTTCTATATCCAATAAATTAAAATCTAGTAAATAAGTGAGAATGAGATATTGTTAATATTCCCAAGTGTGGTTTTGTGGTTCTTCCACAGACACTTACAGATTCAAAATACAAAAGTTTTGCAATAATAAGCTGCTGTTTAAAGTTCCAAGCACTATTTGCAACAAATATAGTTTGAAATATAAATGCTATTAATTGTCAGAAAATACACCTGATAGCCAACCTATGACTGTCTGGACACGGTCCTGAGCAACCAGCTCCAGGTGGCCCTGCTGGAGCAGAGGGTTGGACCAGATGACCTCCAGAGGCCTTCCCACCTCAACCATTCTGTGATTCCGTAATTCTGTGAATCTATGTGCACAGCAGTGGATATACAAGTATGTATTTTGTTTGGGAATGTAACATTTTGAAGAAGTCCAAATCCAGATCCAAATATTAAAGGGGCTTTTCAATAAATTAAGAACATTAAGATGACAGGCAGAATGTGAAAATCATACATTATTAAAATACTGCATGAGGAGTGGCAAAGTGAAAATTACAGGGTTTGTGCAGAGAGATGCAAATTATTACTAATAAAACCTCTAATGCATATACACCAAAGTTTGTTTTTCAAAAAAAAAAAAAAAAAAGATGACAAAAAAAGGGAGTACTATCAATTGGATCATTTCCAATTTCTCTATATTCAGACTTCTGTCTCTAGAACTCTCTCGGTCTCTGATCGGGATGCAGTCCTACCATGGTACCTACACAAAAAATATTCTCATAAGCTAAGACCTGGCAAACATTGATCTATGACATAATTTTATTAATAGCTGCACATGCCGAGTTTCAGCTGCTCAATCACAAGGACTTTAAAGGTCAGCTCCCTAACCATAGCAAGAGTGAGGCACTTTTAAAACTGACAGTACCTATAAGTAGATAACATCATGCATGTATCATTTTGTATCCCTCTTCCCCACTCCTTAAAGGCTCTAAGTCTTTTGGAGCTAGGATCAGGACTTTTTATGAGTTAGTAGACACACCTAGCAAAATGCCTTTTCACACCAAGTTGGACACTGAACAAATACATTCTTATACAAAGTAGGAACATGTTAATAAAGATGGCTGAAGGCAGAAGGGAGGGTATTCAAATCATCACATTTAGGTGCCTATGTTATGAGGATGATTTGCCTTTACAGCAGATGAAAAGAGATCTCTCTCCCCAGCGACTAGGAAAGATTCTAGACAGATGACCCTTCTAGCTTAGGTGTATCAATTAGGTGGGATGAATACTGACACCTCTATTTATTCATTACTTATATTTAAATGTTGTGAAAACACTTTCCCTGATCACAGAAATCAGGACATTAGCTATGCCACCATAGAGATAATCTCAGAAGGAGAACAGATAACCTTTAAATACAGAGACAAACGAATAAGATTTAAATGTAATATGGACAGCAAGAACATGCATTCTGAAATAGAACACAGAGGATTTCAGTAGTGCTTTGTGCAATGGCATTAGAACTTCCCTGTATCCTTCAGATACACTCCTACCTGCCACTGCATATTAACACTGCATTTTCTGCACCAATCTGTTAAGATCCCTTCCAACCCAAACTAGATTCTGTGAGCCTATGATTTGTTTCAAATTGATGGCTTGTAGTCAAATGTTGACTAAATACTGCTAGCTTTTTTCTTTTTTTTTGTCATTTCTGGCTGTCCTGGTTTAGAATAGAAATTCCTGTCCACAGTTTCCATTACTCATAGTCAGGAAAGAATCAGTCAGGCAGAAACAGGTAAAGAAGAATGATAGGTTCCCCTTTAACCTATTGTAAGAAAGACATATAAGGCAACCTAGTTTGCTAGCCAAGCAAAATAAAGTCTGCAAGAGAAATTATTTCTCTCTTTCTAAACAACACTGAGGAAGAAAAATTACCTGGGTTAAATAAAATGTTAGTATAAGAGACATTTTCTTCAATGAAACCCTAAATAAATTTAGGCCAAAAATTGGAAGAGTATATTTTGGAACACCCTTTAATTAGGAACTAGGAGGGGCAAAAAACCTAACTGGTTTCAAGGAGGACCACTGATAAATTCTTCTAATGCACTAAATGATACATTTGTCTCTGACAGCAGAGCCTGATCCCAGTCGTCTGGAGATTCTGGATACTAGATTTCCAACTGGTTTGTCTGACTGCTGTCCTAAGATCAGTAAAAGCTATGTTAATGAGAATAAATACAACTCACATTAAAAAGAATAATAAATTCACCACAAAATTTATGAGCAGAAATCAAATCAATTTTTGCCTACAACCTGGACTAGGGAAATTGAAGCTAATGCCCAGGTAATCCCTTACAAGCTATTGTATTGCTCATTCAAGAAGCACAGGACAAATATTTATTTTTTAAATTCTCTTCTGGCAATAAAAATATAAGCAAAGATCACAGCAAGCCATTGTTTTAAGCAAAAGAAAACCTAAAGAACAGGAAGGGGAAAAGACGTGTTCAGCTGCACGCATCCAAGAAGCAGCAGCATTTCTTCAGAGGAAGGCAAGATTAGTGAGTTTTATGCGGAGAACCTGGCACCTGCTAAGAAAATCATAGAATCATAGAATAGTTTGGGTTGGAAGGGACTTTTAAAGGTCATCTAGTCCAACCTCCCTGCCGTGGGCAGGGACATCTTCAACTAGATCAGGTTGCTCAGAGCCCCGTCCAACCTGACCTTGAATGTTTCCAGGGATGGGGCATCTACCACCTCTCTGGGCAACCTGTTCCAGTGTTTCACCACCCTCATTGTAAAAAATTTCTTCCTTATATCTCGTCTAAATATACACTATTTTATAGAATCATAGAATCATTAAGCTTGGAAAAGACCTCTAAGATCATCGAGTCCAACCATCAACCCAACACCACCATGCCCACTAAACCATGTCCCTAAGCGCCTCATCTACACGTCTTTTAAATACTTCCAGGGATGGTGACTCTACCACTTCCCTGGGCAGCCTGTTCCAAGGCCTGACCACTCTTTCAGTAAAGAAATTTTTCCTAATGTCCAGTCTAAACCTCCCTTGGTGCAACTTGAAGCCATTTCCTCTCATCCTAAGGTTTAGTTTAAAGGTCCTAAGGTTTTTAGTTTAAAACCATTCCCCCTTGTCCTGTCACAACAGGCACTGCTAAAAGGTTTGTCCCCATCTTTCTTATAAGCCCCCTTTAAGTACTGATAGGCCGCAATAAGGTTTTCCCGGAGCCTTCTGCAATAACACAAATTACACACACTAGATAAACCTTATTAAACTATTAAAACTATTAAAACCCATTAATTTACAGGTAGAACAAGGTCTATGCTTTGGATTCATGAGTGTTCTCCTCAAGAAAATACATTTTAAAATTATTACTGTGAATGAAACAACTCCATATAAATTAAGCCAATTTCACTGACTCTCAACATCAGCTCATGTCCGAGACTTGGTAATTCACGTTTTTGCATGTTCGAGAAGCTTCTTTAGACAAAGCCAAGTCAGGTAGTGCCAAAAAGCTGTGGGAAAGGCTGTCTGAATGGCACTTCCATCAAAGTCAGAACATAGAAGTGCCAGAAAACTTTCAAGAAACCTGGTGTCCTGAGGCTTCCGGACCAGTTTTGTTCATCTCAGAAGCAGGTGTATATTTTGGAGAAGCATCAAACTTCCACTCACTAGCCAACAAAATCTTAAAGTTTGACATGTAACAATTAATGTAAAATCTGAGCACACAATACTTTTGTGTTCTCTATAGACATCATTTTCCCTTTAATCACCTTTATAATTTCAAAGCAGAGAAGCATTAAGAAGCTTTTCAATCAATATTAGTTCCGGTAAAGATTTCCTTTTTACTATTTTCTTTGTAGATTTTCAGTAAGATCACCTTATGTTTATTTTCAAGTCTAAAACTTAAATAAAAGTAAAGATCAGTCTAAAATGGCTTCCCATGTTTTCCCATTGCAACTTTATCCACTCGGTATATTTCAGTGTTGACATACCCAAAATGTGCACAACTGCCACTATACATTTTGTTGAACTGGAATGCGGCTGGTAACAGAAAGTTATGCAGAACAGGGTTTTCAAAGGCAAACTCAACCATTTTTGTAAGAACGGGACCAAAACAGAATTTTCCTTCTGCCACCCCTGTGAAAATCTACTAATGTCAATGTTGACAGAATTGTGAACATAGCTGCAGAATCAGACAATCAATTTAATTGAAATCAATGGAATTCACCAGGGTAAAAAAAAAAGGGTGTGTCCTGGTATGAATGTGATCTGCAAGGCAGAGTTTTATGACCTGAGGTCATTGCTACCAATTTTTCTTACAAGCCACGCAGTACCATCTTATCTCTGCATCTAGGGCAATGCACTACATGCTGGACTAAGAGATGAATCTAGACCACTGGAAACTTTCTAGTGACTTTACATAATATGGTACGTAGGAAAATTCCTTTTTTTTCTTTTTTTTTAATCCAGTTAGGGAAACTTTGCACACATGGGGTATGTGCAGTGATATAATCATTATACGTATTATCCCTAATATAGTAAAGTAACATTTCAAAACACTGTAGAAAAAGCAATCCTCTTCTCAGATGCAATATAGTATTGGCTATCAGGGCATGGAGCAGTTAGACCAAATAATTTGTCTTGGTCTCATCAAATCAACAATAATAAAGGAAATATTTGCCCAAAATATACAGTGCATTTTTTTCAATATGTTGCACATAACATAATTCCCCAAACCAAATGCAATAAAACTCAAAAGTGGGATGAAAATATCCTACAGGTCAAACTCAACTCTAAGCACACTGAGCAGAACAGTTCATTATGCTTAGTACAAAGTGGAGGCTTTGCTGACAGCACACATTGACCATTGTCAATGATGTTACTAAGATGTAAATAACATTAGGTAAATCCCGTTCTCCCCAGGAGAGAAAGAAAAGCTTTGCTATCCATGAGCTATGGAGCTGCCTATTCAGGATTTGCATGATACCTTCCCCATTACATTCCATCTAACTGTTTATTTACATGAAGCAATTCTAATGCAGCTCATTAGAAGTTCCACAAGAGCAGCATGAGCCAATGTAGAAGCACATCAGGTGAGAATGGGAATATATATTGCTGCTCATGGGCTTCTTCATATCCCTTTGCTTTAAATTGTTGCCTTTCCAAGCCTAACATCACAATCCAGAACAGATCAATTCACCTTACACTTTAACTCATTGCTACAAAGGCAGGTGGCAGCTGGATCACTTTGAATTAGTTTGAGGATCACCAGTTGTATACTTACTACAATTTAGGCAAACTCTGAACTAACAGACAAAAAAAATCAAAGTTTCTGCTATACTCTGAAGTAATTCTAAACAGAATCAGCTATTCAGAAAAAGTAAAGCAGCAAGGTTCAGGTATGGTCTGTGCACTTTGATTGCAGACAGGAGGCACATAACAGCTGCCACCTCATTAAGACTTTTATTCGAGGTGTAATAAGGAGGTGAAAGAGTAAGAAGCAGCAAGGAAGAGGCAGATACATGGTTCAATTCCCTACTATAGGTTAGCCAGAAAAGCCATAGGATATCACAGGCCCTAAGGAAGAGGTAGAGCAACAAACGAATTATGACATAAGATTCTGGACAACAGTCTCTTTCTAAGGCTACTTCTGAGATAACATAAGATTCTGGACAACAGTCTCTTTCTGAGATGCTGGACTTGCATGCTACTTTTAACAAATCTCTCAATGACAATGCTAACATATGTGATGCTACTCACATGCAAGCGCTCCTACAAGTTTTTTCCATCTCCCGTCATCCCTCCAAACACATTCAGCTACCTTTGCATATGTGTTTATAAGTCAGAGACTGGCTGATGTTAGTAAAAGAAAATGTCATTATAACTCCTACCAGCAATAGCAGAACTAGCATACAAAACAGCACTACCTAAGACAGAATAGCTTTAGAACTGCCAGAAGTTTGGGGTTTATATTTGTAGGCCAAATTTAATCATTCCATGGTTACATTTCTGGCTCCAAGAAATGTTAGTACCGATACACAACACACCATTTTTGCTTTTTTGCATTAAGAAATTTATTTTTTATAGGTTGCGTGCAGTGCCAGTTATCTTTCTGTGACAGACAAGAATGGAAGTATAAAATTTACAAGAGGCGAGCTGCTAATGTAAGGGCATATCTATATATAAACCAGAAGTACTTTACTGGAGCAGTTTGAACTTATATTGTATGATGGCACAGCAATTTACCCAGTGATGATGCAGGTTTTTACTAGTAGGCTATGGAGACTACATAGTTTAAGTTACAGCTCAGTACTGATACTGATACATCCATAAGGGTAGACACTGAAAGATTCAGTCTTCACGTTGAGACAAAATGTGAAATCATCAACCAGAAAAAGGTCAATTGCCTCCTATGATGTACACACGTCTTTCTCAACTCACCTTTTGAAGTATTTTACTGTATACTGTAAAATATACATTTGCAATTTAATTACATCATCTGCTTCCTTCCTATAAGCAAAGTGACAGGAAGCAAAGGAAAACGTATATTGGCTGTGAGTCTGGCATCTTCTATTGAAGAAGCATACCTTGTAAAATAACCCGGGTACAGGGATAAAAAGATGTGTTCACCTCCACAGGGATTACATATTTCCCATGCCATATAAACATTCAAATATAAACTTGTTCTACAGATTGCAAGCTATGATTTATTATCCACCAGTTTTACTTACTCTAGTTATACTTATTTGTGGACTATATTATTGGATACACTCTACAATATGTCTCTCTGTTGAAAGGAATTTGGACTGGATTTATAATAAAGAACATATTATCCTTCTTGTACTTCTGGAAATACAAATAATTTTTCTTGGCAAGATATGTTCTGCGTTTTTCACCCTCTTTCTGGGGGTCTCTACTATCTTTTGTCTTAACATCTGTATTCAGTCCAGTATTTCATCCTGTGTACTTTCAAAAGTGCTACAATTTACTTCCATGGTAAGAAAAAAAATTATCTTGTTTGTAACGTTGACATGGCTGGATACCCTTACATCTGTCCAAAACAAGCTACCAGCTCTGTATCCGCAGTATATTCTATGTCCAACGCAGGAAGGGGAAAGAGGTGTAGAACCAAGTAATCTAAAACACACCAAAAGCTCCATGAAAACTGCTGGGATTTTTAAGTCCTACTGACAGCAGGTCTCTAAAGTCATCACTTTGATGGCTGTGACTTCATTAAGTGTCCCTCCCAACACGGAGCTCATTATGTCTGTAGAGTTAGTGTCAACCCCCACAAATCTTGAATGCTGTGGGTGATTACCATCAGAAAGGAAGCACAGATACTTCCTTGATTGAAAATGAACTGGTAGCAAATAAATGGAGGGAAACTAATCAGCACTGGAAATGCACAAAGAAATACTCCTAATGTGGCCCATTCCTGTTCTGCAATAGGGTTGTAATGGGCAGTGAGAAACCCTAATGCTTCTAATGTAATGTCAGTGAAATAACCACTATGACCCTCTAGAAATCATGACTGTTGGACTTGCTGTTTTTCTGTTGATGCAGGCGACATTCTTAATTCTTCACAGGAAAAGTCCTTCCATATATAGTCTTCACTGTACAGTCACAGGAGCATAGACCCTTATGTGGCCTTCTGTTTTTCAGCGTGAAAATTCGGAAACTCTGTATTGGCTCTCAGGCCTCTGTGACTAGGTAGAGAAGCTGAAGAGAATAATCTGTTCTTTAATGAGTTCGAGCAAGATGCCAGTTGGAATTTATTTTAAAGTTTAAAACAGGGTAATGATGTAAAATGGCAATCTGACTTCCTCCACAAAAAGATTGGTCTCTAAAATGCAATTTAGAATAGCGTAAGATTTGAGTCAGTTGGGGTGAAATTTTAGCTTTACTAAGAGACAAAAAGAATTTTCCAAGTGACTTCGAAGTGGTCAGGATTTCATTCCTTATATGCTTCAGATATTTTATTCAGAGGCAGAATAAGCTGTTGAAGTTTAAAAAGTATGCTTCATTTAGTTAATTTTCAAATTCACCAAGATGCTGGAAGTATACCAATTCTTAAGTTGTAAATGGGGAAGAAAACCTTTGAAATGTCACTTTAAAGAGAATAAGCAGGCTCCTTATTAAAGGGTCTTATTTGGCAACAACAAATTGTAGCATGCCTTCCCATTCCTCATTCTCCGCTTATAACTGTTATTTATTGCCATTACTGGGATGTGTTCTATAATTGGATTCTGGCACAGATCGGTGGAAAGAGAAAAATCTTTCCAATCTGATTCAAAATAGGTTTTACCTTGTAAAATACACATGAAAAGAGTGAAAGATTATCTCTTTGCTCCCTAGTAGTTTTTCAAACCATTTAGACATTTTAGTCTAGGCAGACTTTAAACCTGCAATTTCTGAAGCTGTTTTTATAAACTATCTGTGTGATTTGGGGTTGGGATAATTTTTTTCATATTTGTTGGATAGCTTTCTACTAATGGATTTTGGCTGAGAAAATAGTGTGTTCCTTTCAAGAAATACACTTTGAATGAAACTTGCCTCTCACCAAAGAGTCACACTCTCTGCAGTCATAGATAAAATAAATGTGGTACTTTACAGTCAGAGTTAACAGCTGAAAATCAGGCATGTTGATTAGGCATGAATCAGTGATTCTACTTCAGCATCTATTCAGAAAGCATATTGAAGGAATTAAGAAGAAATAAGAAAAACATAAAAAAGCATAATTGTATAACATAATAACAAATATAAATAACAAGGAATAAAAAAATAGCACAAGGAAAAGCTAAACCTTCTCCCTCTGTTTAGAAGATGGTCTTCCACAGCTGAAGAACTTTTTCAATCGATTACAATATAAATAGCCAAGCTGAGAACTGTCAGCACATTCACATTCTCTTCAGCAAAGCACACACTGTTTGGACTTTAGGCTAATCAGAACAATACTCAGACAAGAGACTAAGAAAGAAAAATATAAGGAAAAGTCAAACTGTGCAAAACAGGAAGCTGGAAACATTTAACTAAAACATCAGTTTGTTTCAAATTTTTTTCCTTTCTATAAAGCTTAAGCTATAGCAACTGCCAGCACACACTAGTTAATAGTATCAGCAGCTTAACAAATCAGAAGTACGCCATAGTTTTGACATAAAAATAATTGAAAACTTTTCTGAGCTTTATAGCACTCTTAGAGTCATAGCCACCAACTGATGTCTATTTTGCAAGAAATTGTGTCTTTGGAGACTATTTTACCCTTACCTGTTTGTCACTGCCAACTTTTCTCTACAAAGGAGGCCTGCCCAAGGATCCCTTTATTTTTTCAGGCCAACTCAGCTGCCCTAGTTTAATGCGTAAGTGCAAGTGGGTATTATTATCAGGTGGACTTGGCATGAGGTGGATTAGAAATACACACAATATTTCTTCTCCTAACAGAGCGTTAGGGGAGGGATATGTTCAGTTTCTGATTGGTGACAACAATGGATGGGTAGCACCATCTTAAATTTGGGCAACTAAATTCAGAAGATGCCTGTTTGTGGCCTACTTTGAACTAGAAGAGAAGAGCTGTTTTACTTCAAAGCAATTGGAGAGCAGATTCTGTATACCAGCTCCTCCTATTGAAAACTCAAAAGAATACCACAAACTTGCAGAAATGTTCCAGTTTCTGTGCAAAGATATTTTTTCTAGTGCCAGTTATTTTGAGTCTTATTTTAAAAGCTTAGTACCAGCTTGTTTTTATTAAGTGGTCGAAAATATTTGACTCAACCATTTTAAAAGCAAAAACCCCTGAAATCTTTTCTTTCTTTAAAAAAGCCACAGCACTGCCACTGAGAATTTCATACGCGTCTACAGTGATGTTACATACAAAGAGTGTATTTTTTTTTAAATACTGAGAGTTTTAATTCTGCTGGATGTTTGTGAGTACACAGAGGAGAGGAATAGATATCAGATATATCTGAAAATGTAACAGTTTAATGAAAGATCTGGTTAAACTCACAATTCAGTCTTTTGAGTGCTTTCCAGGATAAACACAGCCCGTGAGTATTTCTCTGAGTATGGTTTATCATGTATGCATAAATAAAGAAAATGGCAAAGGACCCCCAACCCTTCAGATAAATGGATGCATATCATGATATGTGTTGTCTTCCAAACAGAACAGTGGCTTTCGTTAGAATTTTGGATCTATCTCAGCTCTTCATTATTCAAAGTTAATCTTAAGAATTTAGTTTTCTGAAATCTAGCAGGAACAATGAAGCTTAAATCCTTAGCAATAAGTATAGTGCTCTAGAAATAGGTGACCTAAACAAGATACTGTAAATAAGTCAGAAGGACTGTTTGTAATGAGTATAGTAACAACGTTTTTTTCAGAAGTGCATGACCTCTAAGAAGCACAGACTTAATCAAAGCAAACAATAATACACTACAATGGTATGTTTTGCAGCAATACCTCAGCAAACAGGGTAAAGTGATACATACTTAAGTACAAATCTTAAAATATAGTGTCTAGCCTGTAAAATACTGTAGGTCATGATAGGGTATATAACCAAGTGAAGTAAGGAAAACATTGCAAACATAAACACGCACAAGCATATTAGAGAATAAGAAAGCACAAGGGAGAGTTGCTTTCTTTGAAGAAGATCTTTCCTAAGATGGTGACTGATTGATATGATGGCTTGTTTAGCAAGCCAAATAGTGTTAACCTCAGCTAGAGTAAATATTAGAACAGAATAATGCTCTATGTCACTCCCTCTATTTACCTGTTTACCACTGTTCCAAGCACGCTTTCCATAAAGGAGTGTTGTGATTTCTATAAGAAACTTAAGTCCCCCATGAGGCCTACTGGTTTTCACGTAGATAGTTTGACGGTGGTTAAATAAGAGACCAAAAATTGCTGTGCTTTACGAGAAGAAATAAAAAACTGATCAGTTAATATAATTTCATATCCAAAGTCCTGAGTGAAAAGGAGACTGTCTCTGAAAGTATTATTCATCCACCTTCCTGAGCGCTTGAGATGCTCAGTCAAGTATAGTGTTAGTCGACAGAACCACCAGGTGACAATGGAGGGCAAGGTGCACTCTAATAGAACAACCTTATACAAGGAAATAGCCTGAATCTGAGTCTCATCATTTTGATATAAGTTGCCAAACATATCTGTTCAAACCAGCATTTCTTAATATACCAAGTCATACCAGCCCTCCAGGGCAGAAGGAATTAAACTATCAGTTCCTATTCACCACTAAAAAAACCCTTAAAGTTTGTTTCATGTTGAGACACCTCATTAGGGGTGGGTACTTAAACCTACAGAGAGCATTATAATAAGTAATGATTAATTAAAAATTTTTAAAAACACAACAATTGAGAATTTGAACCCTTTAGAAAATTGCAGAGACTAGGTATGTGACTATCTGGAGGCAACAATTATTGTTACTATCTCTAGAGAGTACTTGGCCCAGACATGTCTATTAATACCAGACTTATTAGGTCTTGACAGCTTATAGGACATCTGTTTGTTTCATTTCCCTTTAGTCTCGCCAAATGCTAGCAGCGAAAATCATACAGACTTTTTTCCTACTTTTGCATAACTTGAAAGACCTTTTTGCATATATGAATTTTGACAATAAACAAATCTTCTAGTGTTCTGTATCTGATATATATGTACAGGCATGTGTATTCAAAGAACTGCAAAGGTGGGTAAATTTCTTTAATCTGAGGACATTTATCTAGGAATAAAGGTGCAGTTGGTGGAGCTAACAAACATTCCTCAGAAGTAGGACAGTTCTAATAGATTTATTTTTTAACTTGAATTAAAAAAGGTTGCAGAGACCAAAATATCTCAGCAGAAGTTTTTCACAAGCAACTCCCTCAAGTATTTCAGTATATTGCAAAATTCCAAGAAAGCATTACAAAATTTCAGAAAATAATATTGAGGCTTTTGGTACGGCTTTCCCCGTTTTTCCACTTTTTAACATCAATTGAAGAGAAAAAGTGAGGACACAGGTCCTGTCCCAAATAAAGGTCAGTCTAAGGTATAAAGTACAGGTTCTAAGCTAAGCTGGAAGCAGTTTTTTAGTCCATCTTGCGTTTTGCTAGACTGTATTCTAAATCTAAATCCGAAAGGCATTTCTTTCCCATATTGTTCACAATTCTTGTAAAGCTTCTATTGTTCTTGGCCATTATTTCAAAAGTAATAGTACAGATGAGATTTAAATAGCACCAACTGAAAAAAAAAACAGGAGATAGCTAATTGTATATTGTAAATCAATCACAGGCAGTTGATGATGCTTTGATCCAGATATTTTGCTATGAGTATATGCCAAACAGCTAAACTATTTAATTTACAAGAATCCAGCTTTGCCCACACGTTTGATCTTCATATGGCTGTATAAATAATTTGTTTAAATTTTAAAAACAACTTTATCTTTGATTATAAACTTCATGTGAACAATATAATTTCATACATATGCATTATTTGTAATTATTAAAAAAAATTTAACCTCACTCAAGCTTTCAGTAAGGCCCATTCACAGAGTCAATACGTAGGTTTTTAATTTCAGTTTGAAGCTTGTTTGGATGCAGATTTCTTTAAATATTTTCACTCCCAGGAACTTCATTACCAGTAAAAATATTTCAGATTACAGATTATTTCAGAATCCAAATTCTTTTTTATTTTCAACTGTTTTTCAACACTTATTGAAAATTTACTGTTCTAGATTATTATAGCCACTAGTGAATTAATAATCATAAAAAAGTCAGGAAGTACTAAAAAAAATTATGAAAATTAATCAAAATTCTTAACAAGTAGAAACAACTTTTGCAGAAAATTGCAGCAACTGTCCAGTTTTAGATATATTTTGAGATACATGTACATGATGGCATGGTTCCCTACAAAGCATATTAGTATGAGTCGGAAAGAATTACATCATTTTTGATCACTCCCTGACAATACAAATAAATGTATCTCCATTTCCATCAAGAGATTTACACTCATTTATGCCAGCTGAGAATCTGATCCAACAGTGTTGTAAGAGTCCCACAACATATCTTTGATTTCAGTGGGTCTGAAGTAAATAACATTTGATCACAACATTGATATGTACGTTTTCAGCATCTGTTTCACAACAATATGCATGTTTTTATTATATTCATAATACACTATTCTAAACAACTACAGAGCTTTCATCATGCAAAAGAGAACATTACATTCCCACCATCTTAAATCTGACCTAGTTAATATTTAGAATTATACCATTTACTTATGGATTAGAAAATATGAGTTTTACATCCATAAGGAAGTGGAGTGTTTTTCCAGATGTTCTTCTCCAGGAAAGTATGATGCAAATTATAAACTCACTAGTTCAAAGAGTACATAAACTTATATTTGTATGCATTTATTGGTTGTATTTTTTAACCTACTTCCTGAATAGTTAAATTGAATAGCATATTAAATCAATTAAGAGTCGATGAAAGTTTGTGACTAGGGTAAGTAGTAGTTAAAAATTTAAAAACTGAGCTATACAGGTTCTTGTTACCTAAAATACATTATTTTATTTAATTACTAACAATAGTTTGCTTTTGGCTATATTCATAAGAATTATCACAGAAAGAAATATCATTATTTACCCTACTGTGCCCAGGAATTACATAGGTCTCAAATTTTATTTTTTTTATCTATACAAACAGAATAGACTTGTGTTACAGCTTGATACAAAGGACTTCTTGTAGGACTTTCTTCTGCGTGTTATTTATGTTCTTATTACACTGGATTTTAATGTGACAAAAATCCAATATTATAAAATGAAAGTCCTTATAACTGTAGTGGAATATCAGACAGGAAAGGGAGACTGGCACAAATATCTCTTGTTCATTTTCATTTCACATTTTGAAAAATCTGAAAGTACTAACTTTCAGACAAGAATAAAAATAAAATTAAATAATACACATATAGTATTAATACGCCTGTATATTTTAACAGCGTTATTAATATATCTTTCCATAATTTCCCTTTATTTGAGAGGATATAGGTTAATTCACAGTGGCTTGACACATAGAAATCAGCTCAGTTTCAAGTTATTTTATAAGGAAAGAAAGATTGCTATCACCAGAGAAAGAAATATTTCTGTCCAAAGATAGCAGAACTGAGTTGGACCTTTTGTCTAGGATACTTGGACTAAGACACATAAAATCACTCCCTGTTTTCTTTCCAGCGTGCCTTCCCTCTGTCAGGGAGCAGCAAGGGCCGGCTGCTCCCTCAGAGCTGGGGAGCCAGCAGCCCAGGGGGATGCCGCAGGCAGCGAGGCAGGGGCCTTGCCAGCCAGGGGCTTGGCATTTTCCCGGTTTGCTTGTCTGTCTCTCCTCACCACACCAAACCCCAGCGCTGTGACTGGGATTAAGGGTAAACTAGCAAAATTCATCCGTTTGGTGTTTAGTGTATGAAGAAATGGGCACACTACCAACTGCGTGAGAAACTACAGCAGATCATCAACAGTGGGTAGGACAAGGATCAGTAGAAGGAAGATGACTGACGAACACTGTTGTCAGCGTTCAATGCGTACCAGGCATATGCGGAAGATATGAGTAGTTCTCATTAGAAAGAATACAGCAGAAGAGATAAGGCTTTCTATGAACAAGCTGGAATGGAAGAGGAATGAAAGGAGCCAAGGTTAGTTAGCTCCCAACCCTCTGAATCCTCAAGACAAGTTCAGATTTCTTGACAATTCTGAAACTTAGTATCACTGAATTGAATTAACACAGCCAAGTACCAGTAAAAGCACTTCTTCCATATAGTGTCTAACTTCAAGAAACACAGAACAATTCCCAATGATAAAATGGGTCCCATGGCACTTTCATTGTAAGAGAGATTTTTGTGAGATTGCATTCTGTTGAATCAATCTATGGTAGTTTTATGGAAAACAGCCAATTCTGAATTATGTCTCTGATCAAAACGCAGGATTTCAAAATAGGTCCGTAACATCAATACGTTATTATTCATCGTGGATCTGTATATGACTGTTAAGAAGTTCCTGGATTATGGTAGTTTTATATCAGTCATGCAGAAAATGCTGGATTTGGTCTAATAAAAAAGTTTAGTATGACACTATCCTGGATTTTTTTCATGAGATTACTGAACAACGTAAAAAAGAAACGCACAAAACTTATATTTAGGTACCAACTGCAAGAACTAACTTGAGGCCTTAGCATAAGGACTTCCATTTGTCTCTCGACATAATAACATTTGTGCTTGGTTTTTCTCATCTACGTAAAAGAGGGTGAAAGTCATTGCAATGGAAGTCCATGTCACAGCAAGGTAATAAAGGTAACTTGCTTACAAAAACTATTTCTATCTCCTTTGATCAGTTATATGTGTCACAATTTAGGTGCTCATTTGCCTCATACAAAGGCTGTGACAACACATGACAGCACATCATACCAATCCTATACCCATGAATCCAATCATATCTTAACGCAGCCCCTCTAAACATGGCATAGAGCCAGCTGTACTGTTAAAACAAACAAACAGAATACTCCACATGCATAAACATAAAAATAGAAGGATCATTCTTGGATGGTTGGAAGAGTTTTATCACCAAAATCTAAAGAGCTGTCTGCTCCTTCTTTCTCAAGTATTACAAACCTAGATTTTCTATTTACACTGTCTTAATGCTATCCTAGCTACCTAAATGTGTTTCCAATAAGAAATGTTCTTCTAGATAGCAGAAAGGAATGGTGCAACCTTTTCCAGAAACCTTGATCATTTGAAAAGTCTTTATCCTAAAATTGAGTTGCAGAGCATCCCTTACATCTATAAAAACATGCAGAAGTTTTTATATCTATCACTTAATGATAAGTCTGTAAATAGGCCTACATGTATCACTTACGGTAAGATAATATGTGGAATAGTAAGTGCTAATCATTAGACATTGAATAATATAAGAACGGGAGTTTACTGGATCAAAGTAAATGTACAGGCAGCTTATTTCAACTTAGCTTTAGTTAGGCTAACAAAAAATTAGATAACTTAGAAACATTAGAAATAAGTGAGATGAGTCAGGGTTTTCCATGAAAAACAGCTTCACTGCAGAGCAGCCAATAGAAATAATTTTAACCTTATTTAGATTAAGATAAAATGGCATTCTAATATCTCACTATCTTATCTAGATAATTTTATTAGTGCTTAAGATAATAAAAGAAGCATCTGGCAGCAGAACAGCATTCCTCTATCACAGAACGTGTGTTCTGCACAGGCTCCCATCTGCAAACACAGATTGAAACTTTCTTTTGTGAACCTAATGTAAGTAAGTTATGAAAGATTTTCTAATCTAATATATTCTCTTCCTCTTAGTGTTCTTTAAACAAAATTTTAATTTGTCTTTGTATCTGTTCTTCCTTCTTCCAATTTTTTCTTCAGTATGCATGTAACCACTCATTGCATAATTTCACTTCATTGCACAATTATGTAACAGGCATCTTCTGTGACATATCTCTATCTCGTTGTTCTTTATGTATACATTTTTACTGTATTTAGGGTTTTATGTAAATATTTAGGGGGTTATGTAAAAATCTTTTTATCTATTACCATTAAAGACTGGTCTTTTTGGAGCAGATTCCTTAGCTCACAGCTAGTTTCAGGGTTGCCTGAGACAATGGGGACAAAGAATGAGAACAGCTGAAGACCCCCAAATGCTCTCTACAGTCAATCGCTTTGCTGTCTTGGCCTCAGAAGAAAAGAAGAAAAAAAATCATTTCTTTATAGAGCTAACGTTTAAAAAACATACTCTTTGCTAAATATTTCAATAAACATCATGCATTATTCTTTTGGACAATATCCAACTTGCCACAGAATATTAATTTACAGGTATTCTTTTTAGTGTAGTTCATGCTCAATTCAGTACCATATCATTTTCCAGTAAAAACAGCACAACTCAAATATTTTGAACAGTATAATTCTAAAACTCAAGTCAAAATACTCTTGACATAATGGAAGTTTCATCTGAATCACAGAATCCCAGAATTGCAGAGCCACTGAGATTGGAAGGGACCTTTGGAAATCATCTAGCTCCCCCCCTGCTCAGAGCAGGGTCACCTAGAGCAGGTTGCTCAGGACTGCACCCAGTTGGGTTTTGAATATCTCCAAGGATGGAGACTCTCCAACCACTCTGGGCAACCTGTTCCACTGTTTGATCATCCTTATAGTGGAAATGTTTTTTCCTATGTTTAAATTGAATTTCTTGTATTTCAGTTTGTGCCCATTGCCTCCTGTTCTGTCACTGAGCACCACTGAGAAGAGCCTGGTTCTGTCTCCTTTACTGCCTTCCACCAGGTATTTATACACATTGACAAGATCCTCCCTGCGCCTTCTCTTCTTGAGGGTGAACAGTCCCAGCTCTCTCAGCCTTTCCTCATACGACAGATGCCCCCGTTCCTTAATCATCTTTGTAGCCCCTTGCTTGACTCGCTTCAGTAGGTCCATGTCTGTCTTGACACAGCACTTCAGATGTGTCTCATCAGTGCTGAGTAGAGGTGTAGGTTCCTTTTTATTTCAGAAATACAAAGAAAAATTATTCACTAGATCTACATATTGACTTCAAAGTGAAACAATTATCCAGTATTTTAACCAAAGTATCTAGGTTCATTTTTCCAAATTATCCAAGAGGCTCGTAACACAATATTTTGTATTGTTTCTTGAGGGAACAAAAATTGTATCAGAAATCAAGTGGAAGAGAGCTAAATAATTATATATTTACATACTTTGCCATGAATAACTCTTCTGATTTTCTGAAAATGCTACAGATTATAAACACATCAACTGACTGCTTATGAAAATGCCAATTATAGACAAAATCTGGTTTTTATTTTAGTCTTTTGAATCTCAGGAATGCAATTTAGGACTCCATGAGCTGATGAACATATGTTCCCATTTCATACCAAATCTGAGGACATAAGTGGCTCAACAGGTAATACAGTTGCTAAACATTCATTTCAATCACATAAAATTAACTCCTCCAAACATAACTAAAGATCCTCTTTTATTGCCTCTGAGGTAGTTGCATAAAAGGCACCGCAGCTTTAGTTTCATTAGGCTAGTAACACTTGCAATAAAGTATTCCTTTCTAATACCTGAAGGCTTGAGGATAATTAGTAGCGTTACAAAATGTTGAGAGTCTTCTTGAAGCATGACTCCAGCTGCAAACCCCAAGTATCCTTAAAACTGAAGTATAATGGGTTATTTTGTAGCAAGACTAATATGTGTCCCTTACTCTGAATCTTCGAAGTTGTGCAAGACAAGCTAAGTAGTTTGTTGAAGACACAAAACAGAAGAGGTCAGAGAAAACACTTCCACTGTGCTGACTCTGGAAGAGAAAGTCCTCAGTCAAGAACTCTTCTACAGAAGAATACACGCACAGGATAGCAGTCCTGCAATGATGGTGAAAGTGTCTCTAACAGCTGAAAATACCTTGGTGTGAAGAACTGTATTTTATCACTTTTCTTAGTAGCTGAGGTCAACTGCATTTGCAACTGCAGTTTTTGGATAATTCATAGATGATAACTTCCTTTTCCATGTTACTTTCCTGAACTCAGTAAAAAAAAACCTAGCAGGAACAATTAAATATAACTTTTGAATTTAACTTAGTTTAAGATAGGAATTCAACTCAGTTTTAGGCACCTAAAAGATTAAAGACAGAACAAAGGTCCAATTAATAAATAAGCAACAATAATAATAACAAAGAACTGAGCAATTCAGTAATTTCTAATAATTAATACTACTTGTGTGGGTTGGCAATAATAGAAGCATTCACAATAGTAATAGAGAGCTCTCTTTGTTCTATTTTGAAATAGATCTTTAACAGCATTAGTAAATTAGATTATTTCATTTAATAGTAAATATAGTTATACATGGCAGTGTCTGAGTATATGATGTAAACCTTCCAAATTAATGGAATTAGGAACTGGAAGAAGAAATGTGTGTTTGAAGGAGATCAGAAATACAAATTTCTTTTTTTTAACAACTCTAGTTGTTTAGACATAAAGGTCAAATGATCCTAGGAAAGGAATAGGGTGTTAAGAATGTTTAGAGAATATACAAGAGATTTAAGAATTGCATTCGATAAAGCACTCCATAAAGCGCACATGATCTTTAAGTACACCCTTTCTAGCTCTTCAATAGTTTTTCCAACAAGTTATACAGATGATTCCTGACAAAGCAAATCATTAATACTACGCATCTATAACCAAACCATAAAGAATTTAAAATAACTTTGACTAATATATGGAAAATTTAGTGGCTTATCAGCATTTATTCAACTTCAGGGCAACTTGAGATTTTGAATTAAATTTTTCTACCTGATTTGCAAACAGTAGGCTTCTTGTGATTCTCAGCCTGAACACTTACGTTCCTTCAAAGATCTTGTGTTTTGACACATCATTTAACTGAGATAACTTTCTAGAAGAAATAAAGTATTGCTATTCCGGTCGATCCAGATGCTGTTTTTTCCTGTTCAAGATTTATCAGATTATTTAAAATAATGTCTACAGAAACATTCTTTTAACTATGCAAAACTCATAAAGTTCAAAACAATTTCTTACATGACTTAGAGCTGGATTTTTTAATTCTATAGGCCACTAGCACCACGTTTTCTATTGTTCCTTTCAGTCTTTCAGTTTTTATTCTTTTAGGACCACATATTTTTATACCATTATTTAGGAAGACTGTCTTTTTTTATTCAAAAGAAGCCCATATATATTTAGAAAATAATTCTGTGGTACGGCCAGGCAGAAACTTGCCATGAAATGGGGATCCTGAAATGATTCAACAAGAGACTCAAAATTTCTTGAACTTGCTAGCATGAAGGAATTTTGAAACTGTTTCCACTACAAGCTCCTCCCTCTGATACACTGGTATTTTTTCATCGTGAGAAAAGATTATTAGCTAGAAGAGAACTTCCCACTTTTTCTGCGCAAGTCTTTTTGTACCACTACCTTGACAGAAGAACAGTATTAGGAAACAGAGGAATGCCAGAAAATGCTACACTTTTATTACCTTTGTAAATGTATTTTTGGTCTTGAAAACTAAGAGGTATTAGCAAGGTGTGTCCTCGATGGACCACAGAAATTTTCACCCAGGAACAATCACTGTTTACGGATCCAGCATTTTTGAAACTCTTACACTTCAAGTTTTACTGATCGTCTTGGAAACGTATTATAATCCTGGCCAAACCCGGGGAAAATACAAAGCAAAAGCTGTGTATTTCATCTTGACATTTTTTTCCCCTGCTCTGCTCATGGCTCCTCTGCCGTCTGGTTCGATCAGATACACAACCTTTCTGAGAACCCTACGTGCTATTAGCAGTAGTGGCTTCCCAAGGCTGTTGCTTGGAGGAGTCCGGCAAAGTCGCTCAGCTCAATTTCAGCGAGGAAACAGTTAAAGAGCTCAGTGTTCCCCTGTGCCCGCGAGGCAGCCTTTGTGTTTAACATTGGCAGGGGCTCATTTTGGGCTGGAGGTTTGTTTTAATTGGGGGAGGGGGCAGAAAAGAGGGGACGCCCTGACTTCTTCGGTCTGTCTCTTTCTCTTACTGATTTCGCGGAGGTGGAGATTCTCAGTCCCACCCAGTCAGACGCAGGGCAGGAGGATCTGGTAAGACTATCCCAGGAAAAGCCACTCGGAAGAAACTCCCGGCAGCAGCGGCAGCATGCGGG
>NW_009206375.1:8393-8781 GCF_000690835.1 Fulmarus glacialis | reverse complement strand
CTGCCCGAGCGCCGACACGGCGAGCGCCAAGGGACCCTCAGGACGCCCAGCCAGCTGCTCATCTTCAGCCACAGCTGCCACACAGGGGTAAACGAGTGATTATTAATTACTGATGGACTTGCCCTGTCCCATGCTCCTGGAGGCAGCCAGGGCAGAGGCAGTCCCTGCTTCCTGGGAAGCTCCTTCACTCTGGGACCCCATGCCTGGCACCCCATCAAACACAGAGCTGGAAACCTCCCTGCAGGCACCTGTCCCTGTCCCTGTCCCTATCTCTGTCTGGCTCCTGGGGGACACCCTCCCTCGTGGGCGAGGGGTGGCAGGGATGAGGGGAACCCCAGAAACACGCTCTGGCTCCCAGCAGGGGCGATGCTGACGACCCAGCTGGGCT
>NW_009206375.1:6490-8308 GCF_000690835.1 Fulmarus glacialis | reverse complement strand
CCCAGGTTCCCAGTGCTCCCAGCAGGCTCCTGGACCTGGTGAGTGCAGAGAATGCAGTGAAACAGGCTCCACGTGAGTGCCTGACCTCTCCTGCAGCAGACCCTGTCCCCACAGAGCGCCCTGCCGTGGCACCCGGGTTTCTGGCCTCTCTTGTAACCTCCCTGCAAGGCAGCAGGGTGGTCTCCTGTCCAGGCAAGCCGGTGTTCCCAGCCCACTCCTTCCCCACTCCTCCCTGGGCTGCAGAGAGCGGCCAGCAGCAACCTCCAGACCTGCCCCACACCGGGACCTTCCTCCTCAGCGTCCCCCTTCTCATCCTGCCATTGCAGGGGAGTCAGACTGCGCCCCAGGCAGACCGTGGAGAATAGGTGTTTATTACTGGGGGAACATGGAAAGTCTTTAAGCAAAATGGCTTAAGGCTCTGCTTTAGTGAGGTCTGGCCAGGTTAAACGCTTAGTTCCCACCTTTTAAAGATTGTGCCCTGGGGCGGGTGGGAATGGGGTGCAATGGACTCCTAAAGCTACAGTGCTCGCTCAGGGCTTGTGCTTGGCTGGGCTGGAGCTGGACCCTTGCCTGGGAGCCGGTGCGGTGGCATTACCTGCTGATGCACCCGTGTGTCCCTGCTCTGCAGCTGCCTCAGCTCTGGGAGCTCATGCTGCTGGTGGGAAAATCACTCCAAGGGGAGCGCAGGCTCTCTGGCACCCTGTGCACCCCGGGGTTCGTGCAGCAGGTACCCAAGTGCTAAAGCTGCTGCTGGCATCACCTGGGTGCTGGCCCTGTGGCAGGAGAGACCCCCTCTGTTGCTCTGCCTCAAGCAGGAGCCTGCGGTGACCCGGGGGCAGAGATCTGCGCCTTTCACCAGGCGTCCCCAATACGTCGGATGCGAAGAGGCTGAGCCCACCGAGCGCTGCAGAGCCCGGCAGTGCACGCGAATCCCTCCCCAACAGCTGAGAGCCAGGACAGAGGATGGCGTGCTCACACCCCAGAAGAGAAGAAGGAGCTGGGCTTGGCGCGGCTCCCCTGCACAGTGCTCCCCCGGCCCGCTGTGCTGCGGTCCTTCGTCTCTCCCAGGCTGTTGGGTGACTCTGCTCTCCCTTGGCTGGGGTCACTTCAGACAAGCTGGGATGCAGGAGAACGTCCTCTTCACCCGCAGCAGGAAGGGAGTCGTGCTCCTGATGTCTCTGGCTCTTGGGATCAGTCCTTGCAGGGCTCCCTCTGTCCTGGATGGTCCTCCTCTCCCCGCTGGCAGCAAGGCCTTTATTTCTTCCTCGTCATTGAAAGGGGATGTCCCATACCTCTGCTTCAGGTGCCTGCGGACCTGGGGAAGGAGGGAGAAGCAAACTAAGGTGCCTGTTTCCAAGGGCAAGCCCAAGCCTGCCAGCAAGAGGAGCGGGGAAGCAACCTGGTCCCCTGGGGACTTGTCCTTGCTCTGAGACCCATGGGCAGCCTCAGCTGCAGAGCAGAGCAGGGGTGGCAGAGGCTGGTCCCACCTGGCGGGCTGTGCTGCCGCCGAACTCAGCCAGCTGCTGCCTGAAGCCAGGGTTGGGGTTGGCGACAGGCCGGACGGTTCGGACGGCCTCCAGCACCTCCTGGCAGCTCAGCTCCGTGACGGCCATGACGTAGGCGACGACCACGGTGGTACTACGGGAGATGCCGGCAAGGCTGGCAAGGGAAAGGGCAGAAGGGCTGCTGTCGGCGGCACACCCTGACCCCACCCTGCCCCTTCCTCCACCCCTGTGCTTCAGCTATTTCGGTTCCTCTTCTTCGAGAACTTGCTCTCTGGGAGGCCTGAGCCCTTCCAAGGTCCTCTCCATCAGCATC
>NW_009206375.1:5904-6372 GCF_000690835.1 Fulmarus glacialis | reverse complement strand
GCAGCAAAAAGCTGCCCCGTCTCCAGGGCTGCCTGGATCCCGCTGGGTTTGAGTCACAAGCCGCAGCCAAGGGTGGATCCTGGGTGGATCCATGGGCACGGAGCCCTCTGGCACATGCTGGCTTTGATCAGGGGTCTGCAGCCAAAGCGGGGGGCTGGGGGATGGATCTTCTCTACTGTGCTGGGGGGACATGGCAGGGGGAAAGAAGTGTTACCAGTGGACGAGGCAGTTTCCTCCATGCAGGCGACACTGGTGGATAAAACTGATGCATTCCTTGAAGTGCCTCTTGCTAGCAGGAAAAATAAACCAGACAGAATAAGGACTTCAGGGGTGGAACAGGATTTTTAGGCTGCAGGCAGAGCAGCCCGGCATGTTTGAGGATGAAGCTCTAACATAAACTACCCGTTGCTTTACAGGCACTGCCAGCAGCTGCTGAGAGCTGAGCAGCTCAGTGCCGTTGTTTCCCAA
>NW_009206375.1:5362-5625 GCF_000690835.1 Fulmarus glacialis | reverse complement strand
TGAGCTGGGAGGCTATCAGGGTCTAGAGGTGGTCCCCGGCAGCGGGGCATCATGCCTCCAGCCTGTGGGCTGCTGTGCTTGAGGAGCTGGAGGCAGCACCCCAAGGGCTTGGGGTGCTGTGAGCCCTCACCCTGATCACCCTGCAGAGCCCAGTCCTCCCGCGTGCCCCGAGCCAGCCCCGGCCTCCCCGGGGTACTCACATATTGGCCTCGGGGGTGTCGGGCAGGGGGATGCGGAGGTAGGTGATGTCCTGGAAGACACAA
>NW_009206375.1:3466-5283 GCF_000690835.1 Fulmarus glacialis | reverse complement strand
GCCCAGCCCAGCTCCTCTGGGACCGGGGAGAGGCGTATGTGCTGTGGGATGCTCAGAGAGGGAAGAAAGATGCTGCAGCATGGAAGGAGCTGCAGAGACCTACACGGTGGTGTCGGGCGTGGGACCCTACCTGCAGCAAGGGCTGGGGAGATTCATGGATCGAAATGATGTGGGTGATCTTGTTCCGGTTTAGCTGCTCCAGGTCGCCCAGCTCCTCTGGGACCGGGGAGAGGCGTATGTGCTGTGGGATGCTCAGAGAGGGAAGAAAGATGCTGCAGCATGGAAGGAGCTGCAGAGACCTACACGGTGGTGTCGGGCGTGGGACCCTACCTGCAGCAAGGGCTGGGGAGATTCATGGATCGAAATGATGTGGGTGATCTTGTTCCGGTTTAGCTGCTCCAGGTCTTTGGCATCTAAAGGATAAAACTAGATATTAGCATGTATTCGTTTCTTACCCTTCTCTTCCCACAGGCGCATCTGCCATGCTCCTGCAGACAGACAGCACGCAAAGCCTTGCTCCAGAGGATCGGCTGCATAACACCCCCTGCATGCAGCGGCACAGGCACGCGCAAATATGCAAACGCACCCTGGAAATCTGGAACACAAACCCTGTGATACCAATGCAGAGACCTCCTCCCTGTGAAGGCACTCGACCTTGCTGCTCATGCTGGGGTGAGCATTCACACCCACATGGAAAAACCCTCTCCTTCGCAAGCGGCCAGCTTCCCACCTGCCCGTACGTGTCCCCAGCTTGGGGAAGAGATGCACGCTCTGCCTGCGCCTGCCCTGTGCAAACATGCACATAGCAACGGGGCTTGCTGCAGCCTGAGGGATCTGCTTTATCTTGTGAACTACGGAAATGGAGCTGCAGCAATTCCTGTCAACCCTGAGTTTGGCTCACTCTGCCTGAGCTCCTCTTTAGCGCTTGAGGGATCTGCGGAAAACACCTGAACAGCGACTTGCAGCACTCTGTGTGTATCCTCTCTGCGGTTGCATGCACAGAAATGGGGTATCCTCAGCTGCCTGGGGCAATGACCTGCTTCTCACTAATGCTTCAGCATCCCTGGCTGTGATCCTGGTCACTGGTCCAGCACAGCGGTTGTTACGCTGGGAGGGGAGCATGCTTCGTCTTGCTGGCTGAGCAGCTTCGTAGCCATCTCCCTTTCATGCCACAACCACTGGATGCTGCACGAGCTGCCAGGGAGGAGGACTAACATTTTCGCTATGGGTTTCTAAACGTTCACGTGGTGTAAAACCTTGGCTTGGGAATCCAGACCACGATGTGCTAACAGCATGATGTGAATTTTAATAGGAGTGAGTCTTGAGAGAGATGCTCCGCGGGTGAGCCGTGCCGTGTGTGTGTGGGGAGGGAGGTGGGGACCCTCGTGGGGACTTGCACAGCACCCGCCACCTTCCCACCCGCCTCGGGCACGCAGAGTGACAGCAGTTAGTGACACCGGCATCAAGGCTTACAGTTGCTGGAAAAACTTTCAGTTGGAGAAAATGTCTCTGTGAGCAGTCAGAGCTTAACGTAGCAGGCCCGAAGTCTCTGTCGTCACCCTGGATTGCTCGGTAGAGCGATGCTTGGGTGGCATCAGACTAAGACCCCATGTCAGTGGTTACTCGCAAGAACTCCCGTGACAAACCCTTGCTCTTGCCCCTCTGCTCCCAACAAGCTGCAGCCTCCCCCCAGTCCACCCCAAGGCGCTCCATGGGGTGCAGGGAGCACAGGGCTGCCCTGGCCTGGGCTGCCTCTCAGGCTCCAATGACATTTTCTTAGCAATTCACACCAGTGGTTTTAAACTTTCTCAGCACTT
>NW_009206375.1:3146-3453 GCF_000690835.1 Fulmarus glacialis | reverse complement strand
CTGCCAAAAGAGCCATTAGGGAGGCAGGAGCACTAATAAATGCTGGTTTGTCATGGCAGATGCCAGTACCTGGTCATGAATTGTCCCCTGACAATGAAAACCCCTTAAAATAGTGAATTGGTGTGAGAAGGGGTGACTCTGCCTCTGGGAGAAATTCCCTCCTGAGGGTCAGCAGCCCACTCCTGCATCTCCTACAGCTGTAAAACTGGACTGCATCACCCTGAGCGGCTCTGGTCCCGTTCCCTTGTGCTGGTGCAGCACCATCAGCTCCTCTGCTCCTGGCATGGGGTCCACACCAGCTGGGGCA
>NW_009206375.1:1579-3022 GCF_000690835.1 Fulmarus glacialis | reverse complement strand
CCCTTGGCCTGGTGCAGCACCATCATCGCCTCTGCGCCTGGCATTGGGTCCACACCAGCTGGGGCACGTGGCACAGCCACGGCAGCAGGTGAACTCCCACAGGACTTGGGGGTTTTGAAAGCAAAGCCCAGCTTGCCCTGTGCAGCCCTGCGTGCCCCCCTCTCCTCCCAGCCTGCCCAGCTCGCTGCCTCGTGCAGGGGAAGCGGGATGGCTGCGAGGGCTTCCCAGTCCCAGCCGACAATGTCACCTCAGGGACAGGCTGCTGGGACCCTTCCTGGTGAGGCCACGGCCCCTCTCAGCCCCTTCCCTCCGTGTGTCCTGAGAGCTCAGGGCAGCCATTAAATAAGGAAACCAAAGTGAAGGTAGAGGGTTTCTGCCTTGCGTTTCCCCCTGGTGCCTCCGCTGTCGCTGCTGCCAAAACAAACCAAGCGGCAGAGCGGTGCACGTGGTGGGCGCTGGCAGGGCATCGGGCAGCGTTTGCAGGCAGGGAGGCATGAACATGGTGCAAGCAAGCATGCTGCGGGGTTTGCACCGTGGTGAGTGAGGTTTGCACAGGAAAATCGCTCACTGCAGCTGAGGAAACCTTGGCACAGGAGGATGCAGCCTCAGTTAGCCCCTCTTTGCCATCTCTGTCCATGCTACCCAGCTCAGCACATGCATCTGCTCAGGCCCAAGCTCCCCGTGCTCCCCCCTCCCCAGGGACAGCTGGGGACAGGCAGGGGAGGCAGGGGAAGGGGCTCTGCCAGCCGAGGGGTGTCCTGAGCCGGGCTCAAGCAGACTGGGATGATAGGGAGCAGGACAGGCTGGAGAGCAGCTCTCATCCACCAGCTAGAAAATGAGGCATCGTGTGCTCACACGCCAGGAGAGCCCCCAAGCCTTCCCGCTGCGGCTGGACAAGCCCTGGAGAAGCCGAGTGCCCGTTGCTGACCCCCTGACACAGCCCACCCGAGGGCAGCACTGGCAGAAGGCACTGCGAGGGTGCGTGGGCAGGGAGCTCCCTCGCGGCACCAAACCGTGGGCCGGGGCAAGCCCAGCTCCCCAGCTGGAGGACGTCTCTGCAGTGGCGGGGCTCCGCTTACCGATGAAATTCCCAAGGTAGAGGCCGGGGAGGATCTGTGGGACACAAGAAGAAGGGGCAGCGTGAGCAGCGACCTCGTGCCGTGGTACCCACCGTGCCAGGACTTGCTACGGGAAGCAGCGACCTCGGTCGGAAAGTTCTACCGTTAATGTGACCGTCACCAGCCCTGGGACAGGAGCGGTGCCGGTGCAGCTGACCGTGGGCGCTCCTGGGGCTGCCACTGCTCTGGCATCCAGCACGTGGGGCTGGATGCAGCCCTGGCACCCCAACCTGTGCAACCATGCGGCGCTGCACCCTTGTGGGTGCTGGAAGTTGGCCACGGCTTTTTATTGCTCCTCTTGCTTATTATCAATAAATTCTTTGTT
>NW_009206375.1:0-1130 GCF_000690835.1 Fulmarus glacialis | reverse complement strand
ATCTGAGCTCAGCAAGCTGCGTACGCCTCCATACAGCCTTGGACTCTGCCTGTGGTCTGCAGAAGTCCTGCTGCTTGAGGGACGGGGAAGCACCAGGCATGGAGGAGCCTGGGGGATGCGGTTGTCCCCCCCCAGCCCCAAGCTCTGCTCCCCTCACTGCGCTGCAAGGAGCCCGTTTCTAACAGCCCAGGAACAGATCGCTCTGGACACCGTGTCTTCATCTTCCTTGTGAAATTCCACTTTTCATGATGAAAAGACAATTACTTGACAATGCCTCTATTAATTGCACTGCAGCTGCAGAAGCAGGATACCTTGCATCCCCTCTTAGCAGGAGCTATTTTATATTTTCCCTTTCTCCCAGCCTGGACATGGGGGCTCCCCAGGCTGTTCACCCCCGTGTCCAGCAGGTTCCCCTCCAGCTTCTCCCTGCTGCAATGTCTGGCACCCAGGACCTGGGCAAGCAGAGGTGATTTCTACCAGCATGGATGGGCTCGCACTTATCCCACTGCCCGCGTTTAGAAATGTTTCTTTTGGTCAAACAGCTTAAAGAGGGATTTTTTTATGATTCCTAAGATTTTAGATCAATTTTCTATGGACAGGGCGCCTTTAACTTGCAGCTGCGGTGCTGAAATGAGCTGGTAGGAGAGCGTCAGTTAGCAAGGGCAGCTCCCAAGGGCAGGACGCTGAGCCATGAATAACGGTCACTTCCTGTCCCCAGGAACGTGTCTCCTGTCTCCTCGCTGGAGAAAATGGAGCAGTACAGCTCTGTCTGCAGCACTGGGCACTTCCCCAGATAATGAGCGGTTATGGAGCTGGGGAGGGGTGTTTAAAGCTTAGGAGCTGGAGATTCTTGCAGGAAGAAGGTGTCTCTGTTCACCTGTGACAAGGGGAAGCTCAAACGGTCATAAAATAGCACCCGTCCCTCCGCCCAGGGATGCTGAGCCGCACGCCCAGTCCGGCCCCACTGAGCAGGGGGTGCAGGACCACCGGGTTCGGAGTCGCAGAGGGCTCCCGGTGTGTGCTCGGGAGCTGGTGCCTTGGTTTTAAAGGTGTTAGAAAAGGTTCCCCCCTCCCTTGGAGGGGCTCGCTGTCACCCCTGCCCTCCACACCCTCCGGGCGGCTGTCGGGAC
>NW_009206374.1:54410-58213 GCF_000690835.1 Fulmarus glacialis | reverse complement strand
CCCTCCGCTCTGTCGTTAACGCCATCCCCCGTCCCTCCTCCCCGCTGCTGCAGGCGGCTCAGCACAGAAATAGGGAGCTTTTAAACCTTTTAAACGTCTGACTCAGCCGCGCTGATGAAAACAAGGTTCTTCTGGTTTTTTAATTTTTTTTTTTTTTCCGCACAGTCTTGAGCATGGTTTTTGCTTGCTGTCTCTCACCTGCCCTCTCTGAGCACCCTGCCCCGTACACGGTGCCGCTGGGGCATTGCCCTGTGTTGAGCAGGGCTGGGGCTTGGCTCACGGCCGGTTTCTGTGCAGCCCCGCATGGCTCGTTATCCATTTCTGAGTAGCTCGGGAAGAGTCTTCTCCCTCTGATGATTGACACAAAGGTCAGTCAAAGAGGATGACTCACTCTCTTCCCTTCCCTGGCAATTTGTCACCCTGCAGATGACACATCTTGGTGGTTCCTCAAGCAGTGAACAGAGCTCTGGCAGACCTGTGGGGAGCTGTGCCTCTGGGATGCTCTTTTTTTATCCTCGTGGCTGTTTATTCAGCTATTATGTGCTCCCCAAGGCCTGAGGGTGGTGATGAGCAAAAGCCAGAGAGGCTGGGTGCCAGGCTTTCCTTTGCTGTAAGCCAGCGCAGGAGCTGAAGTGAGCCCAAAACAGTGGGAACTTGGAAGGTTTGTGGATCACGTTTCTCTGAGTGTTGGCCCACGATGCCTATTTCTTGTTGCCTTTTTTTTTTTTCCCCCCCTTTCAAGTTAGAGCAAGTTTATTTCCCCAGGAGCTCAGCATGAAAACATGTTTCAGACTGCTGCGCGCAACAAGTAGTAGGAAGGGCCAGGGAGCTTGGTAGCACCTTGATGGGCATTTTGGCAGGGAGAAAAGCGGTGAAGGAGCCTGGACAGGAATAAGGCCTGAAGTGCATTGGGCTGGGGTGAGAAAGGTTGCCAAAGATTTGGTTTCAAACCCAGATTTGAAGCGAAGAAGCCATTTTGCCAGGTGGGGTTGTGCGTGTATCAGTCTGGGGGGATCGATTAATCTGCCAGTGAAGTGCAGCCATGGCTGGGCTGAAAGGCAGCAGCTGGTAAACAGCACCGTAAACAACTGCTTGTGATGGGAAGTGGAGGAGGTTGAATTAAATTGTAAATAGGTTGTGATTTAGGCAGACAGTAGAAATGTCCTCCATCTTAAACATGAAAGGTTCTGCTTCTGGAAAAGGAGGTTGTGAGGCAACAATAAGGGCTTCTAAGGGGTGAATAGGGGCAGGGAGGAGGAGGTATAGGTAACTCCTGCCTATGGACTAGCCAAGAAGGGGGTATGTCTTGGAGGAAGGGTTGTGGTGCTGCTTTGGGTAGCTGATCTAGTAGTGTGTGGGCAGGGAGGCTGGGTCATGTCCCCCTCCAGTGGAAGATGTGGCAGTCTCGGAGTCCCCAGAATGAGGGTGGGTGGGAGGACATCCAGTCGCTGAAGGGGGTGAGCTGAAATGTGGCACTGAGAGCATTGTGGCTCAGCTGGTTTTGGCGGAAAGGCAAGCAGCTCTTGCTACCTCATGACTGCTTTACTTTAATGCTTGTTAGCTTATGTTCTGTATTAGGCTTATCTTAGCTACCTGTGTGGGCACTGATGTCTTATTCCCCATCACCAAAGAGCTCTGCAGCCTTGTCAGAGCACTGCAGGTGATGGGTATTGGGTGATTAAGAAGTTCCCATGTGAAATGAGGTGATGTGAGATTATTTCCCTAACCAGACTGAACCCAGAGAGTGCAGATGCAGAAGAGATGGGACCCTTTACAGCCTGGGGTGGGGCAAACTCAGGGTGAGCTTTTAAAACAGCTGTGCAGAGGTGCTTTTTTTTTTTTTCCTTAACCTTTAATGACCTTTTCAATTGAATCTCTTGGTGCTGAGTGAGAAGTGCAAGGTGACTGCAAGGGAAGGTTGCCCGTCTGCACTAGGACTTTTAATCCTTTCTAGCTGGTGGCCTCTGTCCTGTTGAGCTTCCCAGGGCTGTGTTGTGTTGGACAGAGGCATGTAAAGAGGCAATAGGGACTTCAGTGTCGTTCCCAAATCCATTGGCTTGTGCAGGCTCCTGGGAGCCTTTTCCAAGATGGAATGGCCTGGGCTTCCCCTGAGCTTTTTTCAGACTAACAAAGGAGTTGGAAAAATGAGGACATGAGCTATCAAGCAGTCAGTGCATAAGCTAATTGCCCACAAATGGCTTGCTGAGTCTGGACCAAAGTTTGTTATCTCAGCATTGAGCACTGCCTGTCAGAACAGCTCCGTGCTATAGGAGCGATGAGAGCCATGAGCTGTCCCTTGGTGGCATTCAAGAGCATGATGAGTTTGTTGCTGCCTGCCACAGCTACTCCGCTTTGCTTCAAGGAGTTTTTGTTTGATGGACAATATAGTTTTGTCACTAGGGGGTGAGCAGTGGCAGTTCATCTCCTTGACTGTCACCTGGGCTTGTGGTTGTTTCCTGAACGAGATGCAGCCCAAGAGTGCTGAAGGATCTGCTGCCTGTGGGATTTTCTTTCCAGCTCTTTGTTTGGAGAGGGGGAAGTTTCTGGCAAGAGAAACTCACTCTTAAGCTGCAAGGTTGCTCGAGGGAAGGTAGTGGTGAGGTGCTGCTTTGGTCATGTTTGCCGCCTTTACCCGTTCCTGTCTTTAGACTCAGTCCATGCCCTCTGGCTCGGTGACACAGTGCTGCCTGCAGACAGCTGAAACAGTCTGGGGGTCTGACTGAATTCTGTGAAAACTAGACCAGCTTTTTATTTTTCCTGCAAGTGCTGTAGACTAGCTCTGGATGGTGCACAGTGCTCCCACTGTGTGCTCTTTGGGTGTAAGCTGCTCCTGGTGACAGTTTCTCAGGCTGGCTGCAGAGGGTGGTGGGCTGATTTTTAATTTTTTTTTTAAAACCCTTGCAGTCTTCCTGAGGGTTCTAGTTTGTCAAGAGACATAGGTGTGAATGAGCAGCAGACCTGTCCCCTGCTTCTGCTATTCATGTACCTCTCAGAGGAGCTGCTATAAGGGAGCCAAAGGGTAAACCCAGGCTGTTGTGAATGCCTGGAATGACAGTGATGATAAATCATGAAATCTTGCCAGTGCTTTGTCTGTATATCTTTAAGCTTTATTTTTCCTGATGTAAAAATGGAAGTGACATCTGTGTCTAATGTGTGAGGCTGTGACCTCAGTGAAATCTACTGATGGATGCTGCCAGAAGGCCCTCATGCATCATCTAAGGCTGCTCTGCAGAGGCTCTGCCCTTGCTGAGCCGGCTGTTGTGCAGGCACCCTCCCAGTGTCCTGGGGCTCTTGCTGCTAGCTGGGAATACAGGAAGGCTGCTGTTTACTCAGGGCCTGGCTTACGCTGGCCACAGTGGAGCTCATGAGGGGAGAGAAAGCATGCTCTGAACTGCTCCAGTGTGGGTTTAGGCATCTGGTGTGGTGACAGATCATCTCTGACCTTCCAGTACACAGTTATCATCTTCTAGCTGCTGCCAGAGGCTGAGTTTTGCTGGCCCTTTGCTGCTTTGGAGCTTTAGGGCTGAGCAGTCTGTGCAGCTGGTAATAAACCTGAGGTAAGAGCATGCCTCTGACCCTGGAAAGCACAGAGGACACCAGGTCAGAGACACTCAGCTAAGCATTAATTCCGTCCTCCACAGGTTATCATCGTGTGCTACTGGAGAAGTCCACCAGTGCTCTCCAGAAAGCCCTCTCTCTGCTCTCTGATCTGCTGAGGCCATTTCTGATAAAGCTAACTACAGAAAAGCAGATTCAGCTCCCTCCTGACACAGAAAGACAAGTAAGTTCTTCCTACAGCTCTG